>NC_039245.1:21107071-21183395 GCF_003368295.1 Carassius auratus | reverse complement strand
TGATTACTCCACAGGTCATTAACATGAACAGAGAGGCCCTGTCATTTTACTCCCATCAAAAACCCCTTACAGTCAATATACTGTACCATGATTAAACTCTACTTTTTGAGCCAACTCTCCAACTAGCATTGCTAATGGTGTGGAGAAATTTCAAACCACGGGATGGCTGCACCAGAGACCTGCACGGGACTGATTTTTCATATTTGTGTCTGTGATTGGCTACATTGCTCAATGCTGCAATGCTGTTATTAGATATTTTATGTTTGCATAATTCTATTTTGCAGGAGTCCCACGAATCATTTTATTCTCCTGCACATGAGTGTCTACCCATCCAGACCCACAATCGCCCATCAGGTCTTGTCCACACCACGCACTGATGTGTCTGGTCTCGTGGGTACGCAGGCTGCACTTTGAGCAGGGCACAGAATGGTTTTTGTTTGTTGACCAAAAAAAAAGTGATTTCCTGTTTGTGGGTGAATTTTTTTTTTAAGATACATTGCAACTCATTTCACACAGGAAATTCTGTCCTCGTCTTGCATGCTTGTGTGCTTCACAATCTAATTTAAGAGACCTTCACATCCACACTCATAGGGTCTTTCAGAAATGCTCCGAATTCTGCATTCAGAATTCATTTCCTTCAGCTCCATGTCTCACATGAATACTAGGGTTTCCACTGGAAGTAACAAGCAGACACTCAAAACAGAACCTGATATTGTCAAGACACAAAGAACAAGCTAGTGAAGGCATCCAAATCACCTCAAAAACATTTTAAAAACACATTTAAGTAAACCATGAAAGTCTAACATACCATTAGATGGCTATAAGATTCAGCAATGCAAATTTATTTGACCCAGATTAGCAATATTATTGCCAAAGACGACAGAATTTACAGTAATGCAAACAGAAAGAGATCCTAGTCAACACAAAACGAAAAATGTTCACTTTTAAATTGCTAATCTGGATGTCCGATATACCGAGCAGATGTTCAGTTTAGAGATAAACTTTCATGGTCTAGAAAAGAAAACAAATAGGAGATTTTTTTTTTCAAAAACATCATATCTACAACATAATGTCAAGGAGTTTAGAATAACAAGGGTAACATTTATTTGACAAATGTATTTATGCATAACCCTTGTGAGACTAGCTTCCTAGAACAAAAAAAAAAAAAAAAAAAAACTTAAACTGAACTTTATTCACACACTTAACTTAAAGTAAATAAAAAGTATTACGGTTTAAACTGATATGAAATACAAATTAGCTGCCTCTTTTGACCCCATCTATGGAAAACCAAAATATACTTTTAATGTCATTTTGGCTAAGGCTTGTATGGCTGAAGACTTTGCCAAACATTAACTTTAAATGTAGTTTAAAATAACAATTCAGCTTATAAATACTTTACATGTGCTTTAGTATGTTTGTCAACACATTAACTTATTTTAAAGCACAACAAAAGATTAAACTAACTATTTAAAAGGTACTTTAAATGAAAACTCATTGCATGTGCTAGGGAAGTAATGATGAACCACGAGCCAGTAGAAAATAGATTAAAATGGGACAATTCAAGACGGTTGAGAAGTTAATCTAATGGCGATACAAGTTGGAGGTGTGTGTATATACGAATGGAACTCTTAAAATGTAGTTTTATTAATAATAAATTACATTCAGAATTTTTCTTAAATCTCATTTTGTCAGGAGAAATTTGTATTGTGAAATGTATTGCAATGTAAGTTGAGGAAAGTGTTACATTCCAACAAAGGACAGTTTTTAACAATGTACTTAAGTGTGAAAAAAAAAAGAAAACATGGTCATGAAAGTATACTCCAAGTACACTTAAGTGGCCTTTAATTTAATTAATATTATCTTATCTCCATGTAGTACAATTTTAATACTTTCTTTTTACACTACAAGAGCACATTCAATCCAATTAAGCACACTTTTTCACAAGGGAAACTACACCTCTGAAATAAATAACTTCATTCATCATGATCCAAATAACATAAATATTTACCCACACTATAGCTACTCTCCATCCTCTCCATTAGCACAAAAGAGTTTTAACATGTCAAATTCATGTAACAATCAGAACTCCCTTCCAGGGCCCCAGAGTGCTCTCACAACATAAACCAAACACACTCTTGGAGGGCCTACACTGGCCATCTCCTCTCGACATACTCCCAACAATGCTTGGCAATTACTCACTCAAGCGCTAAAAACAAGTTGGCAAAGGATAATGCAATTTCACGGTCTGAAATAGTGACAAACAGCAGAACATTGTGTCTAAATTCTAATGCCGTAAACATACGTTGTCCTATATTGAATAGACAAACCCAAGTATTATGGGGGTTTTCTCTAAAGAAAACAAAAAATCTATTACAACTGATGCCTGTTGAATGAGTCATTGAATGATGGACGAAAGCCATACGGTTTACACTAAAATGTAGCATCCACCATTTTTGAGATCCAAAACGACAAATGTTTTCATATGAACCCTGCTTAAAGTATCATCTGATTTGAGATGCAATAAATGCAATTTGAGATTCCTTCTAAAAAGAAGAAGAAAAAAAGCAAACGATGAAACTTTTGACATACTGCAGCTCCAGCTGAACTTTGGCCTGGTAAACATTTCTAGAAACTGCAGTTTTAGTAAGAAAGACTGAAACATGAACTTTGCGTTACCCATAGTGCACGGTCATTTTCAGTTCATGTCACAACTGATTAGATGACTGGGAGGAGAGTCCTGCGTCTGTTCTGCTAATTTCCAAAACAGGCGAAGGTCCTTATAAAAGAAGCCACAAGCAAACCTTTTCCCGTCCAGTAACTTGCCACAATTCACAAATAAATGGACGCCCTTTAAGTAGAAAGGTTTGGCAGCAATGAGCATTAAACAGAATTCAAACGAGTCTTCTTCACTATTTGAGTTTCCAAAGGTCTATAGATAGCTTAGCGGTCACTGAAGTGCACTACATGGGGGGAAGGGGACTGATTTTGAGCTCCCTGTGTGTGTCCGTGAGGCTCACAACAGAATACTAATGGCTTTAGGTTGAGACACATGAGAGAAAATATATGCAAAGAGACATTTAAGCTTCCCTCTGCAGCACCATCTAAAACCATTGGGAAGAAACGGCTCCAGCAAAAGATAGAGCAGTTACTGTATGAATGAACCTATGAAGAGGCGTTGGAGTGTTTCCTCAGCTGTGTTCAGTCAGAAGAGAGGACACCCCTATGTGAGAATGAGAAATGTAAGAGCATCAGTCTTTCATAAGGCAATCTGCCAAACTAAAAAGTTGTGATAAGGTTATGCCTCTAGAGCAGACAAATGTTTGAGTGTTTGCAGTGGCAAAGAGTCTAACTTCCTGGCTCAGATCAGAGAGCTGCAGTAATGCCGCTGGGAGGGGAAAACGGATACAGTAGCTAGCGCTCTAGGATAAGACTCAATGCATACAGATCCACTCATCGCTTGATTGAGAAGAGAACCGATGATAGGAAAGATGAGTGACATTTTGAAGATCTACCAAGAATTATATCACGGAAGTGCTGATCCGAGCATTGTATGTGTGACTGGTTCTACACATTTTTTTTTATCTCCATGATAATGATAACGGATAATAACGCTCTTTTAAAGTCACAGCACATTAGCAGCATAACAAACACGGGAGAGCAACTTCAGACATGAATGCATGTGAAAGAACGAGTACATTTAGTAATATTCTTGGCAGATGATTAATACCAATTACAAATACAGGAGTCAAATTAGGAGGCAGAAAAAACCAGTAAGAGTTATGCCGATTAGTCAGTTAGTACTCCCACCAGTGTTGTTTTGGTACTAGTCGTGACAGCCCTGGGCTTGTTTCACATGTGAAAGCAGCTTGTATTTATTTGGCATGCATGCAATATTAAGAGTTTACATTATTCATACTGTCCACCTCAGCAGTTGCATAGGGTAAAGGTGAGTAGTTTGCAAATATTAGTCTACATTGCAAAAGATTATGTCGATAAACAGGTCTATATAAGAGGTATGGTTTATATATTTTGATTGACAGGTGATCTGACTTAACGTCAGTGGACTTTGAAGTGGTGCGTATTGATGCCTCTCTGCAGTTGAAAAATATCTTCTGATGTTCATTCACGGTTATTTTGTGCTATAATAATTAGTAAAGTATTAGTATTTATATATACAATGTTTGAATCTCTAAAAAAACATAGCTGAGACTTTGTTTCATAAAAGTAACTTGCTATGTCTTGTCTGTCAGCGCATTGCCAGTTTCCTCTTTCCTCCACAAAGTAGTATTTTTCACTGTGTGAGAAGATGATGTGTGGCGTGAGTGCACAATGGCTTGTCAGACGTAGCAACAGTAACTAAGCAAAAGTAACTTCGTCTTTGCGAAGGGTCAGTTAACACTGGCAAGTAGATGTACTGCTCCTCCTCTTGTAAATTAGATTCCACAAAATTCATGACTAATAATTCCCTTCTGGCACACAAACCATTTAATACTTTACAGCTGTTTGAAGAAATAAACATACTGGCAAATTCATTACCTTTCATTAAAAATGAGCCATTCTCACACTGAAACAAACAAGCCATCCATATGATTCATACAAATCTGAGGACTGTGGAAATTTAAATGAATACATCTCTGTTAAATCTCTATTAAAGTATAAATGGCGCCTGTTAGATTAGGATAATGAGCTCTAATGCTCACTAAGCAAATGAGGGGGATGCCATAGTAATGACTGCACCTCATTTCAGCACAACCACAAGCGACAACAGAAGCATTTCTGACCGTTACATGGCTCAGCCCGACAGACATGGTCAATCACCAAAGCTGTCGCTACTAAAATCTGAAGCACATCCTGATTACAAGCCTGCTCCAGCGGTGGCCCCGGAAACCATTTCAAAAGACGTCTTTGAGATGAGGACCAGCAACAAAAGTGCAGAGGAATGTCCTCTTACAGCAGAGGGTGAACTTATGGCACAGCCACATGAATTCTTCAGGAGTGAACCCGGCACTTCCAACAGCTCCTCTATCCCAGCAGTCTCATTACTTTCCACTTCGCCTTGCTAAAACCCCCACGTCTGTCCTCCTCTTTAGTCCCCACCCCTGCGCCTCAATTTGTGGTGGCAGCGGAGACACATTTATGATCAGACGGGCTCCTATTATATCCAATGTTCACCTAACTGAGGCCAATAAACAAAAGGCAAATGTAAGCATCTCTTTAAGACGAAAGACTTGAAAACGTCAGCAAATGAAAAAAAAAAAAAAAAAAAGATAAATATGCTCAGAAAAAACAATGGTTGGTTTTTAAAATTTTTGTTGAAAAAGTCTGCAGCATTAATGGCATAAAAATTAGGCTGCTTGATTTCACAACAGTTTTCCACCTTACTTCCATTATTTTCTTAAACAGGAATTGCTGCCCCCAAACCCTCAAATGGCTAACTAATATCTATCTGGACATTACACTGCAAAGTTTGTGCTGGACAAACTCCGATGACAGCACCCTTGATCAGACGCACTTCAGACTGGGCCGTTCTGGCGTCTGACATCGAGATGACCAGGGCTTTGATCCAGCCTTTGATGTGCAAACCACACATCTGGAGCTGGAACCAATCCAGATAAAATGGAGCTTATCAAACCACAGCAGCATTCCAGTTTTCTCTAACTAATGAAGAAAGCACTGACAGCTTAATCAAATAACACCGCAGGAACTGATAAAATACTGGATGACTGTATGCTGGGTTCAATTTATAAGTTGTTCATAAAGATCTTGCTAGCTTTTCATCTAGCAGGATCTGGCTATTGATTCGGCACAAGTTTAAGCATGACCCATGGGGAAAGAGTCTCCCTTGCACTTTATAAATTTCAGCCAGAAGTGCAGTTTGAGAAATATACTGTAAGCAGGCTGACATGGAATCAACACGCATACAATTCAGCATATTTTCACAGAACTGGAAAGACCTTCATTTCACAATGCAGTAGGCTACACATCTCCCACGGATTCCATGAACGTTAATTACAGCGGTTTTCAATTTGTGGTTAACGCAAAGTGTTAGAATAGAAGTAACTTTAACGAAGCACTGAAAAAGATTCAGGATTCACTGATCTGCAATCATTCTGACGAACCCTTATTTGAATGAACTCACTAAAATCCAGCTACTGAACCAACATATGACTCCCTTAATAATCTGCAAGTTCCATGTCAATGATTTATTAGTTTAATATACAGTGGGTATAGAGAAGAATCACAAGTTAGTAAAGACATATCCCAAAAGACTATAATTAAAGCAGAAGCTGATTAAACAAAATACTGACACAAGAGGGTGATACTTTTTTCAACTCAGTGATTCTGTTTTTTAGTTTAGTTTTGTTTGTATTATAGCTTTCACTTGGATTTTTTTTTTTAGTTGCACCGAGTAAACAGAGCTGGATAAAACAAAAACTGTGTCCGTCTTCCTTTCAGGCAGCAAAGCAACAAAATGTGATTATTTTAAAAGGGGGTGATTCTTTTCTATACCCACTGTAAGCCATAAAGCTACTCTTGCAGCGCCATCAAGAAAGCAAAATTATATTTTCTCTTTATCTGTGTACCACGAAGTTGTCTTTTTTCTGGTTTATCATTATTTCCATAGCTTTCTATAAACCTTATGATATGAATAATAAAAAAAGAACTTACATTTAAAGTTAAAAGTTAATTAACTTTAGTTTTCCCTTCATTTTTCACTCTTAAACTTCTTCAGTGGATCTTGAGATTGATCATAGCTCTCTAGCTGGGTCCTAACATAAAAAGCTTTGGGATCCCTTGGTTTATTAAATATTTTGGCTAATTTGATTATTCTCTAGCATAACTGCACCATGTTTAAATACATTGTGCAGAATTGTTCATAAAAAAAGCTAGTGTGACACCAAGTCATCTAGCTTCCTTCATTAAAAAATGAGAAAACGCCTGAACAGAGCTTTTAAGTCTCTCAAAGAGAACTCTTAATGACAGAAGAGAGAAATTCGCCAACACTAAACTAATACTATATTCCCAAATGTTATTCAAAAGACATATAGTTTGTAAAAAAATTTAGTCAGACTTTATAAATCAAACTTTGATCACTCCCTACACTCCCTTCAACTCCCAAACAGAGGAAATGCTTTCAAAGCCAAACCTCTCATTACTCAATCTCAGAACAGCTCCTTTATTTACACCGACCAGTCCCTGTCCTCTCTCCATCATGAGTCTTGTCTGATGGACGAGGCATTAGCTTCTATGTGTTGACAGATATTCGCTCAGATCTGGTGAGTGGCAGGTTGTCAGATCAGGCCGTCCCACAGCTAGCGCCCCTCCCCCCCTGAGTGCATCAAGGCTGTGGATTGAGCATCTTTCAGCTGGGCTGTGCCTGACACTACCAGCCTCCCAAAGCTCAAAGACCTGTACTGTGCATCTCAATCACCATAGTATCACTGATCTTGCCTGTATCTCAGCTTCCATCACAGAAAAAAAGCAAGCATGACTGTGAAAGAATGTTGGATGTATTCTATGATACTTGGCCTGTCTGACCAGTCCAGTCCAGGAGGACTAGATAATTACAGCTCACCAAAGGAGTCTCCGAAACTTTATTCTGATAGTATCCTCCTAAACATTCCTTCGACCCACAACAGACTCAAACATTCAGGCCTGGACAGTTTCGACTATAATTATAACAATTTAAAAAGGTTTATTTTCAAAGTACCACGTTTTAGAGGACTAGCACAACATGTAATGAGTCACATTGTGTACAAACGCAGATGACTCACGTCTTCAACACAACAGAGTCATACATCCAGAGTAATTCATCAGAATCAGTGAACCGTAAATTAGGACATTGACTCACTGCATTGTATCATTGATCTAAATCAAAAGGATCAAATCTTTCTCAACATTTAATGAAGGATATAAAAAGTTTAATATAACGCTTAAGAAGCTGGTGTTAACATAAAATGCCAGTGGTTATCACAAAAGTTTGGACACACAAAAAATGACTGTAATCTACACAAACAGGGGCTAGTACTTACAAAATTGTTAAAATCTTCATTTAAAAATCTTAAGTTTATTTAATCAAAAATGTTTTCAACTTAATTCCCATTCTTTTAATTTTTTAATTATTATTTGAATGGGGAAGATAAACTACGGAGAAGATGTGCACAAACCCTTTCAAGTGTTTGGGATCATTAAGATGTTTTCATGTTTTTGAATGAACTCTTTTTTTTGCTCAGCAAGGCTGCATTTATTTGATCAAAAACACAATAAAAACAGTGACATTGCAAAATATTAGTATTGCAGTTTAAAACAACTTTTCTATTTCAATCAATGTGTAATTTATTCCTGTGATGCAAAGCTAAATTTTCAGCTGATCTGCTGCTCGAATAGCATTTCTTATTATAACAGTAGTGCTGCTTCATATTTTTGTGGAAACTGTGATACACTTAAGATTCTTTGCTGAATGGAGAATTCTGCACAGGAATTATTTGAAATCAACTTTTTTTGTACCAATGTAAACGTCTTTACTGTGCTTTACTGACCCCAAACATTTGAACAGTACTGCAAAACGATTAAACTAAATAATTAGATCCATTTGAATAAAGCACTCACAAAAGGATACATTTTGATGGCCCCTGATTTAGTTCCAATGGCCATAAGCTGCAGTTTGGGATCATAGGCCAAAGCACTTGGCTGGTTTGGGAATCCATGTTCAACTGTCTGAGTAAAAAGAAGAGAATTGGAAATCACACATTCACAACTTAAACTCACATGTAATGTACATCATATAGACATTTGAAATCCCTCTTTTTCTGCTGAGCTTAAAAAAGAAACCAGTTGGTACTTCACTGACCTCTAATGAGCCCTGATGTTACAATAACAATGCAGTAGATTTATTTAGTGCAGTCTTGTCAGGAAGGGGATTTCCTTGTTTTTACAACAAAAAATAACAAGGCAGGAAATTTAGTAGATCTGACAGACAATGTCAAATTCATCTTCAAGGCTATCAAAAGTCCTTTACAGAAATGTGTTTTTGGGCATTTCTAAAAACGTCTCTCTAAATCAACACACCAATTTAAGCCAAACCAGGCTTGAAGTTGGCCAAGTGATGCAGATCTCTTTTCAAAGTGTGACATGATAAATAACAGGACCTTCCTGTAACATTACACACAGTCATGATGCTTCATCAACATGACACACACACCTTCATTTCACACAGCCGCTCTGTTTTTCCCAAACCATCTGTGGATAAATGTCATCAGCAGCATTTGAGAAATGAACAAAAGTGAGGACTTTAATACTGTAAAAACATGCATAACACACTATCTCTCACATCCTCCTGTTTTGTTTTACACTGAAGAGAAGGGGTAGAAATGTCTGATTGTGCTGTAATACTGCCAGAGTTTGGCCATCAGTAAAAAGCCTACGATCCAACTCTTTCTATGTTTTTGGCAGGAGAGCAGTAACATGTTCATTATGATTTAAGAGCAGCCTCATTACAGAGAGCTCTACAAATCCTCACTCTCCAACTGCCAGCACCACTGCAGGACGCATTCAAGGCTCAAGAACAAACATTAGTTATTCATGTTTAACTTAATTAAATGCTCATTCAGCTAAATAGAAATTATACATATATACATAATATAAAGAAAATGTTTATTAGTCAGTCAATTGTCAGTTGTTTGTAACGGTTAAAGTTACAAACACGAGAAAACTTCAGAGGTCACTCACAATAGACAACACGCCCAATATGATTTAATGAGCTCCATTGATGAAGATGAATATTACACGCAAACACATTTTTCTTGATGCTATAAAAGTGCAACTGTGCTCTAACCCTATAGAGCAATAACGGTTTCAAGCAACTTTCGTGCGCTTATATTGTCATATTGCCATGAAAGTTGTAAAACATTGATATATTAGAAACGGCATGGTAATAAAGAGGAAATTACTGAAACCGAACACGTTCACAATAAATCATTTGTGAATACATTTGCTTGAATTAAATGTTCTTTAATCGATTTCAGTGCAACTCGAAACCGCATGCATGCTCGAGAGAGACAGAGATAGAGAGGAGACCCAACGATACAGTATACGTGATCCCACATACCTTACTGAATGCAAACAGATCCTGTTTGATTTTCTCTCGATGAGGGTCGTTTCCCTGCCGTCTGAACCTAAACTTCATCATCCTGAAGCCGAATCAGAGAAATATCAGCCCGCGCCGTCTCAGATTGATATCAATTCCGTTCGGTGTGAATCGGTGCAGAGAAACAATGTGATCCTTCATGCGAGCTCCAGATTCTTTTGTATCCACTCCTCAAGCCGTGCAAGTTTTCAGCTGTGTGTTTATGCAGTTTGACCACAGGGCAAGTTCACATGAACCACGTCTTAAGAGAGCCAATCAGAAGCCAAGAATCTGTGACCAATTCACCAAACCACGCCCACGAACATCATGCGTGTGGAAAACACGGATCAGGAGTCCGCTGGATTAGTTTTACTTACACGTTTGCCTGGCAGCAATTCAGTTTCATTGCTTGGAGAAACCACCCAATCAAATCATGCTATTTTAGTATTATTTATATATATATTATTAATATTATTATTATTGATATTTTTTTTAATTACTATTTAGGTTTAAATTATTTTTATAAAGTTTAGTTTTATTTCACTTTTTAATGTTTTTTTTAGGGTGAAAAAACCTTTCCAGTATATATATATATATATATATATATATATATATATATATATATATATATATATATATATATATATATATATATACAGTGGGGATCGAAAGTTTGGGCACCGTTTGCAGAATCTGTGAAAATATGAGTGATTTTCAAAAAATAAGAGAGATCATACTAAATGTATGTTATATTTTATTTAGTACTGTCCTGAGTAGGATATTGTACATAAAAGATATTAACATTTAGTCCACAAGACAAAAAAAATGCTGAAACAAGATGCATTAAGAGCTTTTAATAAACTTTTGAACATGATGAAGATGGCCAAATTTGTCTTATTTTGTTGAAATATAATTTTTTCCATTTAGTTCTGCCCTTCATAAGCAACAGAAGATACTTGTATGTTTCCCGGTACACAAATTAAGTACAATTTACCTTGATCTTCAAATTCCAAAAGTTTTCACTTAATGCATCTTGTTTCCTTCTGGAGCTTCAGTGAATGTTTGAATCTTTTTTAATAGTTGTGTTTGAGTCCCTCTAATGTCCTCAGTCTGAAAAGATGCATCTCAAAATCATAAAGTCACTGCTGGAAAGGGTACAAATATGCAAAGATGCTGGAAAACTGAAGAATCTGCAGGACCTTAAAGATTTTTCTGAAGAACGCTGCTCAGTTTAACTGTTCAGAACAAACAAGGGACTCATGCACAACCATCACAAAACAGAAATACAGTCGAGGATCATCAGGTAACAGAACACAGTACTAAGAACCAAGGGTTCCCAAACTTTTGAGTGGGGTTATTTTAATAATTTCAGCAATTTTTTTGTCTTGTGGACTAAATGTTAATATCTTTTATGTACAATATCCTACTCAGGACAGTACTAAATAAAAAATAACATGCATTTAGTATGATCTCTCTTATTTTTTGAAAATTACTCATATTTTCACAGATTCTGCAAGGGGTGCCCAAACTTTCGATCCCCACTGTATATATATATATATATATATATATGTATATATATATATATATATATATATATATATATATATATATATATATATATATATATATTTTATTTTATTTTATTTTATTGTTTTGTTCTTCATTTTAATTTATATCAATGAAAAAAAAATTGTTTAATAGTTTTAGTTTTATCAAAAAAAATAATAATGCTGATCATGACTTTTTTTGGTCACATGAATGAACACATTTTCTTACAAACATTTCGCAGTATTATGTTAATATTATTCTATGTATTAACAATGTTTCATGATTCCTCAAACTGTGCATCTAATGTAAATAAATAATACACATTTGGGAAAAACACAGGTCAGTTGTGATTTATTATTATTTAGAATAAAGACTCCATATTAAACCTGCATTTGTTGTGCATGTATTTTGTTTCCCATTCACATCAACATGACACAAACAATATATAAATATTTAAAACATAATAGTCTTAGTGCAAATCAGTATTTAAGAGAATAACTCACAATTCTAATGGAATGCATGTAAAATTATTGTAAATAACAAGCCAATCCTGGAACTTGGTTTTGAAATTATAAACATACATGTTGCACTATCAATAATAGACAGGTAGCTTTCAACATGTTTCAGAAGTTTAATAGTGTCTGATTGCAATTATTGCTGTAAAATAATAGGAAGGGTGCTAGAGCAGAGTGATTTCACTAGGCAGCAGAGTAGGACTCTTCTCTCATACTGACAACAGGTTCTCCATATGCATGGGGATAACACAGCACAGCTCAAGACTCTGTAAAGTCAAATGCATAGGAATAAGCTCCGCCCACACAAGCCCAGTGAAAATGACCAACTTAGATTAACAACACACTTTAAAATTTCATTAAAATTACACAGTTAGGTTATGTGATGATTTGCAATCATAGATTCCTTCATTTAGTCCAAAGTCCCTACCTTGTCTAGCTGTAACTGTGTAATGCGTTGAGACATTAGGTCACTCAGCGTTATCTCCACATACAGGTAACTGGAGCCAGCTGTGGGCCTCTGTGTACGGGTGGACTGGACCTCCTTCAGCAGAAACTTCACCATCGGCTCCTGAAGAACATTGAAAACAGCTGTGAAGTCTATATGTGACCATGTTATATAGTATCACAGAAACAAATGCAGATAAATTTGCAAATCCTTGTAAATATACAATATAATGGACACTTTAGCAGTGTCAAAGCAGACTGCATAACTAATCATGGAATAACTGCATACTTTTATTTGTATAAATTAAGCAACAAAAAACTTCTAACCCTGTCATTTAAATCTGTATCTAGAACAAACATACAATAATAATAATGTAAATAATAGTAAATGTTTCTTAAGCAATAAATCATATTAAAATGATTTCCGAAGGATCATGTGACATTGAAGATTGGAGTAATGATTCAGCTTCGACATTATAGAAATAAATTACTTTTGAAAATATACCAATGCAAAAAATGGTTGTTTACAAAAATAATTCACAATATTACTGTTTTACTGTATTTTTGTATCAAATAAATGCAGCCTCGATGAGCATAAGAGACCTACTTACTCACCCTCAAGTCATTTCAAACATATGACTTTTCTAAATTGTGACAGAACTGTGATTTTTTTTTGGTCAGCTATTATTAAAAAAATATGCTGCAGTTTTAGAAATACAGCCTAAAAAGACTCATGAGTTTATTTTTACACATGCTGTTAGTAAATAAAGTGTTTAAACTTACATGAGTATCTTTTCTTAGGAAGTTCAGAGCATTTGATTGACAGTCAGTATGCATGTGGTGTCGATAGCACTATTACTGCTGCTCTGTAGGTAGAAGAATGATGAGCCAAACATGAGCCTGAAACAGAAACACAAGCACAGCAATCAGTGTTTCAAACAAAAGGCTGTGCGTCTTCACATTGGCTGTTCTCCTAAGTCAGCATCTCACCTAGAAATTGTGCTTTGGCCTGATGTGGAGTGAGGGACTGCATGTGCTGGGTCACCATGTTTATCTATAGAATGTTAGTCTATAGAAAAGGTAACTTACATCCCCTCAAGGATATAAGCTAGGTGCTGTTCTCCATCATGGGGCAACTGAACAGTTACAACAAACACAACAGTGTTTTTACAACTGTGAATTTTACCTTTATACAATTAGTGGCATAGTAATTAATATGAGAAAAGCTCTCTTCAAAGTGACAAATTTTTCCCTCATTCCCTCAAGTTTCTGCTTGAAGAAAATAGCAAATATCAGTCTGATTAGGAGAGCAGAATAATGGCAAGCTTAATGTATATCACATTCTACTGTTCAAAGTCTATGGTTGGGAAAATCTTTTAATGTTTTTGAAAAGAAGTCTCTTATACTCAAGACTGCATTTATTTGATTGAAAATACATTAATAATGTAATTTTGTAATATAAAATTTAAAATGACTGCCTTCTGTTTTAATATTATGTTAAACTGTAATTCATTCCTGTGTTGCGAAGCTGATTTTTCAGTCTTCAGTGTCACATGATCCTTCAGAAATCATTCTGATGTGCTGATCTGCTGCTTAAACATTTCTTCTTATAATCAGTGTTGAAAACAGTTGTTCTGCTGAATATTAGTATTTCTGAGGATACCACATTTTTCAGAATTGTCTTATAAACAAAAAGTTCAAAAGAATAGTATTTATTTGAAACATTTAAATCTTTTGTAACATTATAAATGTCTTTACTTTCAATCACTCAATTTAATGCTTCCTTATTGAATAAAAGTATTACATAAAAAATCTTACAGACCCCAAACCTTTGAAAGGTATGTTATAATAATCATTTAAATATGTATGCGGACTAAAATACATAGTAATCTATTCACACATACTGTACGAAGTGCAATTGTAATTTGTAATTGTAAAGTGGAGTAAATGTGACATCTTTTAAGCTTTTCATTGATCCATAACAAGTCAGTTCTTTATCTGCTTGGTAAATTCAGTATGGTGTCAGTCAGATTAATTGCATTACAAGGTGGGCAGGTAGATCAAGTCCTTGGCATGATGTTGAAGAGCTGCCAGTTTTGACACTTGCTGAAGCTGCAGCTCACTGGTTTTTCCCCGTGGGACATTCAAGTAGTCAGCGAACACCTATAAAATATGAATGAAGATCAGATTAATAGACTGAACAGAGAAAATTTAGGTCAAAATGAGAACAAATGCCTCAGATCTTTGTAACTTGTGCAAAAAGCAGCACAATACATGAAAGGAATGTCACATTATGTTGAATAATGTGATGTTTTTATCAGCTATTTGGACTTTCTGTCAGGGTCTGGGGACAGGAGGAACTCAAGTGCAGACAAGGTTCTCAACACAAAGGGTTTATTACAAAAAGGGGAAAACAAAACCCACGAGGGGGAAAACAACAGCTAGGGCAGAACACTAAATAATTCTACAAGACACAATAAACAAGGTAAACAAACACTAACTACTAACAAACACTCACTGCAAGACAAAAGACTTCGAGGAGTTTCAAGGACAAGGTACAATCACGAATGATGAACACAAGTGATCAACAATGAACCGACGCAAGACAGAGCACACTAGGAAAGCTAAATAGGGGGAACAATCAAGACACGACAGGGTGGCACAGATGGGACAATCAAGACACGACTAGGTTAACAAGGGGGGCGGGGCAAGGGAACGAGACAACACAAGCACATGGCCCAAAGACAAGGCCATGTGCTTGTACACAAAACACGGGTCTGCCATGATCCTGCCTCAAGACTAGGAAAAATCAAGGACACGAGGGCAGGATCATGACAGAACCCCTCCCTTAAGGAGCGGCTTCCAGACGCTCCTCAAGGGAACATCAAACACGGGACATGACTGACATGACGGACTGGGACACCGACACAAACCAACAAGACATGACAAATAATAACAATGGCAAACACGAATACACAATGGCCGGGTTAGGGTGGCAAATCAAAAAAAACAAACAGGGAAGGGGAGGAGGCGGGAGCACAAAGTTTATGGGGACAGACCAGGGTGGGTGGGAGGGGTAGGGATCTTAGGAGGACAGGACGAACGCTGACGACGGGGGGTACGGGCAGGTCTAGGTGGTGAGGGGCGGGGAGGGGTCTCGGGACAACTGACAGAGGACATGACAGGAGCAGACACGGGACGCGGGGCAACACTTACGGGACGCGGGGAGACGACAGCTGGACACGGGGGGACAACATCTACTGGACACGGGGAGACGACAGCTGGACACGGGGAGACAACAGGACACGGGACATCTACGGGACACGGGGCCAACATTCACTGGACACGGGGCTACATCTACAGGACACGGGGCAATATCAGCTGGACACGGGGCCAAATCAACAGGACACGGGGAGACAACGGCTGGACACTTGGGACTTCTGGGGACAGGGTCAGGGGACAAGACAGGACTGACGGGGATTTCTAAAATTTGGACAAGACGGGACAAATAATCAGAAAAGGCTTTAGCAGCTAGGACAATTGGCATCTCCTTATGAGATGAGACCGACTGTACAAGAGTCTTTGCTGCAGAGTCGGCCGCGGCTCTCTCCTCCGCTCTCACGACTGCCGACTTGAATACGGCTTTCTTCTTTGCCGCCTCGGGCACGCCAGCGCTCACCGCTGCTGGCTCGGGCACGTTCACCGCCGCTGGCTCGGGCACGCCCACCGCTGCTGGCTCGGGCACGCCAGCGCTCTCCGCTGCTGGCTCGGGCACGCTCTCCGCTGCTGGCTCGGGCACGCTCTCCGCTGCTGGCTCGGGCACGCTCACCGCTGCTGGCTCGGGCACGTTCACCGCCGCTGGCTCGGGCACGCCCACCGCTGCTGGCTCGGGCACGCCAGCGCTCTCCGCTGCTGGCTCGGGCACGCTCTCCGCTGCTGGCTCGGGCACGCTCTCCGCTGCTGGCTCGGGCACGCTCTCCGCTGCTGGCTCGGGGGGAGACAGGGTCACAGGACCGGCAGGCCCCTTCTTCCTCCTCTTCCTCCTCGGGCGCGGTGCAGAGGCTACAGCTGGGTCAGAGGCGGGTTGGGGGAGTTTGGTCTCGGGCAGGGCAGTCTCGGACGCCGAAGACTCAGAAGTTGACTCCCATGAAAACCGTCTCCCTCGTTTCATGGGGAGACTGCTGGCTGTGGAGGGCACCTCAGGACTCTGGGAGGGGCTTGCCTGATCCCCCAGGGTTGCCACGGCCAGGACACGACCCTCTGGGATTGCTGGCAGCTGGGTAGGTGGGGGGGACCTCTGTGGCTCCTCCTCTCGACCACTTGCTCCGGAGCGACCTCCCCTGGTTCCCCGGAACACCACTAGGCGAGAGCCCTCATAACCATCCCGCTTGCTGGCTGAGGATAACCAGAATTGCCTCCTGTCTGCTGAGTTCCTTGGTGGTCGGTTCATTCTGTCAGGTTCTTGGCAAGGAGGAACTCAGGTGCAGACAGGATTTACAACACAAACAGGTTTATTTACAAAAAGGGGAAAACAAAACCCACGAGGGGGAAAACAACAGCTAGGGCAGAACACTAAATAATTCTACAAGACACAATAAACAAGGTAAACAAACACTAACTACTAACAAACACTCACTGCAAGACAAAAGACTTCGAGGAGTTTCAAGGACAAGGTACAATCACGAATGATGAACACAAGTGATCAACAATGAACCGACGCAAGACAGAGCACACTAGGAAAGCTAAATAGGGGGAACAATCAAGACACGACAGGTGGCACAGATGGGACAATCAAGACACGACTAGGTTAACAAGGGGGGCGGGGCAAGGGAACGAGACAACACAAGCACATGGCCCAAAGACAAGGCCATGTGCTTGTACACAAAACACGGGTCTGCCATGATCCTGCCTCAAGACTAGGAAAAATCAAGGACACGAGGGCAGGATCATGACACTTTCATTCTGACGGCACCCATTCACTGCAGAGGATCCCTTAGGGAGCAAGTCAAGTCATGCAAAATTTCTCCAAATCTGTTCCAATGAAGAAACAAATTACTCTTGGATGGCCTGATTAGCTACATTTAATCTTAGGGTGAACTATTCTTTTACATTAAAATGTCCCTTTCCTTTCCTGAGATACGTGAACTACCATATCAGCTACTACAAACAATCTGATAATAGATTTAGATTTTCCTTTTTTTGCCGTCTCACCTCTGTTTGTGACCACATATATAGCATATTCATCAAAGGCTTAAAGTTTATGCAGACCCATCTTATAGCACAGCTCTTCAATGGCATCCAAAGCCACCTCCAAAGTAACAAAAGTGAATTAAAATCACATTGCTCCTACTGAATGAATTGCATTGTTGATCAAGTTGCAATAAATATCATAGAGTCAACATGTTTGTGTAATCATCAGTCAGTATTCATCTGTTTGATCTGTGTAACTGTAACTTAACACAGCAGTATACCCTGAAAGTGCACAGAAGTCTTGGAGCTCCTTCATCAGGTAATGTTGCCTCTAAACACTTGTATGCAGTGAGGATGTACAGGAGCCTGCAGCCCCTCTGACAACTCTAGATCATCTTATGACATTAAAATGAGCCCTCCATGGTTTTCTCATTCAGAAGAAGCAGACTCATACGTCTTGGAGCTGGTGTTCCCACTGATCTGCTTGAGGACATGACAGTATGCTTCATCTCTTATTACAGCTGCAACAGAGATTATTCATATTGCATACTGCAGTGGCAATGAAGATATTTAGCACATTCCTGTCTGGTTATCTTAATAATTCATGATGGGAGTTCTCGTTGTGCTTTTTGAAGAGCTGCATACTCTTAGGATAGTGCTGATGACCTCCTGCTCCGTCTGGCCTTTCATATGGGTTGTCTCCCGTAAATTTCATTATAGCTGCAAGATAAGAAATATTTCAGTTGTATTACATACTACACATTATATTTTAATAGATGACAGTAAAAAATATATATATGTCTCTTAATAAGTTCACACTGAACATTCTGCTTACCAAGAAAAATCTCTGCAGCTACTTTTTTCATGTTTTCATCACAACTCGATTAGGGACTCTTGAACTGGAGACAAAATATTGAAACTTTTAAGTTATTGCTTCATGGGCTCTAAACTTATAGGAATAGTTAACCAAAAAAAAGAAAAAAAATTGTCATCATTTACTCCCTCTCCTGTAATTCCAAATCAATCTTTTTTCAATAGTAGTAAAACTAGTAGGCCTAGTAGTAATAACAATAATAATAATATTATAAAAGGTGTTCAGATATTCCAAGCCTCTGATGCGACTGTAAATCACAAAGTAAATAATGGCAGATTATATATTTTAAATTAACTATTCTTATGAACGTTTAAAAGTGAAAGTATGGTATGCATTCTATACCTTGGATAATTTCACCATTTCTGATAGCTCCCTCACTGCAAAATATAAGCATGTCAATATTTCAATAACACATTTTCTTTTAATTCAACTATGTAACTGTGAGAACCTGAGCTCACAATTTCCCTTATGACATAATCAAAAATGACCCATTTTTTCTCTGGGCCCCTCTGAAATATTTCCTTGCAAATTCCACCATGTTGTACTGGCTGTCATGCAAGATCCTCATCGATGTCCATATCAGTGCTGTCTGTGTACTCTGCATACTCACTGACAGGGGACGCCACCTAGAGGTGAAATGCAGCAACACAACGGCACTCAGAAGGATATTTGGTACATGTAAATCAGAATTTCAGACTATATGCCTGTTAAACACACATATACCTCAATTGTGCGGTCGAGTTTATGGGCTCATGAGTTCATGCTGATGTGGTCACGTGACCCTGCTTATTTTGGTTTCCTCTTTCTTGTCCACAGGAATGTTAATAAATTCAAGAGCAGCCACTGGCTGAACAAACTCCACAGGAAAAACCCCAGATCGCCCATGAATGGTCCCAAACTTACAAGTTACAAGACCTGGTGTGTGAAAGTGTGTGTGTGTGTGTGACAGCAGAATGACATTTTAAGAGTAGACTAAACCATCATGCTTAAGGAAGAAAGACAGGTTTTATTATGCAGCATTTTAGCATATTATAATGATTTCTGAAGGATCACAGGAATAAATAAAATTCTAAAATGTGTTAAAAAACAATTACATTTTTCAAAAAACATTTTAAAAAAATGTGAAGAGCATTGTCATGTCTTCATGGCCACATTTGGTTTAAAGCAGTCTCATCTGCATCTAGGCCTTCCATTTTCTGCAAGCATATGATGTCTCCCTTGTGGAAACTCAACAGTGTTCTGTCATCTGTAATGTAATTACACACAGCTACAACAGAGTCTGAGTCGTAATGCGAGAGAGAGAGCACAATTAATGCACAGCACCACATCATCTCCTATTACATATATTATTCATATTTTTTTAATTAGATTACATTTTTATATTTTCTGTTCTTGTTATTCTGTTTTTCATATATAGTTTTTATTTGTTTTTATTAATTCGTTTTAGTTTATTTAGTTTAAGTTATTTGAGTACTTCAAGTTAAACTAAACGAAAATGAGAAATGTTGCTGAAATAAAACATTGTGTTTATATTTATTTCAAGTAACATTAAAAAATATTAAACATATGTAGTCTGAATCAAATCCACTTCCAGAGTCCTGTCCAAATTCATATTGAGGACAAAATATTAGTTCAATAACATTGCAAAAATATACTTAATAATAATAATAATTCATTACATTTATAAAGCGCTTTTCTAGGCACTCAAAGCACTTTACATAGACAGGAGGCTCAAATGTAGTTGTGACAAAATCATTGTAAATATTGGTGTGTTGCTTACTTCAGAAGGTATTTCTCCATTTTGGTTGATGGTGCAAATGCATTCATGCAGACTAGCAGCGGGAGCCAGCCTTCTTTCTGAGTTATCTGGATTGGTGTTTCTCCAAACCTGATTGGCAATTTGACATAAGATTTCATCCCACAAGCCAGGGTTGGTAAGCCCCTTCTGGATGATGTAGTTTTCCAAATAAATTCTCCTGAGCACCATTTAGCTGTGGGTCACCCATAACCTCAAGTGAAATCTACAAAGTGAAATAAATAGCAATGCTAAAAAGTTGAAATCACACTGACTTATGGCTACAACAGAGACAAATATCTTAACATAACAAGTTAGTTAGTTAGTGTTCCTGTAGCTCAATTGTCAGAGCAAGGTTGGGGGTTAGATTTCCCGGGAACACATGATATGTAAAATAATTGATAGCCTGAATGCACTGTAGGTCGCTTTGGATAAAAAGCACCGAACCCCCAACTGCTCCCCGGGTGCCGCAGTATAAATGACTGCCCACTGCTCCGGGTGTGTGTGTGTGTGTGTGTGTGTGTGTGTGTGTGTGTTCACTGCTGTATGTATGCATTTTGGATGGATTAAATGCAGAGCACGAATTCTGAGTGTGGGTCACTTGGCTTGGTTGTATGTCACTTCACTTCACTTAAAGTTCTGAATTATATTTTACTGACTCTAGATTCTGCCAGATCTGCGGTGTTAGTGTTGTTAGATTGATTGAGTTTTGATTTCTCATTTGGAGCACTGGGTGGGTAATCCATTCATGGTAATGCTCTCAAATGGCTTCAAACCTATTTTAACAGTAGAAGGTTCTCTGTTAGTGTTGGTGTATCTACTTCAGATGCAGCTCCCCTTATGTGTGGTGTCCCTCAAGGCTCTATTCTCACTCCAGTCTTGTTCTCTTTGTACATGCTTCCCCAAGGGTCCATTTTTAGGAAACATGGTGTCTCCTTCCATTTTTACACAGATGATACCCACATCTATCATTTTCAAAAGTCAAGGACTTTTAAAGAGTCATTCATGCTTTAATTTCAACAAGACTCAATTACTGTAATTCCCTTTATCTCTTAATCGACTTCAAATGGTACAAAATGCTGCTGCTAGGCTCCTTAATGGTGTGCATAAACGAGAGCACATTACCCCAGTATTAATATCTATGTATTGGCTCCCAATTCACAAAATAATTGATTTTAAAGTCCTGCTGCTGGTTTTTAAAGCTCTGAATGAGTTAACTCCTGTATATCTGTCTGATTTATTATCTGCTCACAATCACTGGAAGGACTTTTAGGTCTTCCAACCAAGATTATTAAACGTTCCTCTGGCTAAATTGAAATCAAGAGGTGACTGAGCCTTTGATGTTGCTGCTCCGAAACTCAGGAACAGCCTAAGGGTTCTATTAGAACTACCTCTACACTGAATGCGTTCACAGCCAAACTCAAAAACAATCTATGTTCTCTTTTTTTTTAACTGTAGTTAATTGTGTGGTGTTAGCTCTGTTCTGTGCTGTAATTGATGTTGTTCTGAGTGTTAATGTTGTTGATATTTGATTGACTGAACGGCACCTTGGTCAACAATCATTGTTTTTATTGGTGCTATAAATAAAGTTGAGTTGAGTTAAAGTGTTTATCAGATGTGCAGATCAAAATTTCTCTGGAAGCAGTAAATCATCCAGGTACTTTTATGAATACTGTGAATTCAGACATCTGGTACTACTCTTTTCACATTTGTTTTACGCCTACTACATAGTAGGAAAGAACACCATTTTGGATGCATCCTGAGAGGTGAAAAATGACAAGTGCACCTATCAGAATCATGCTCACCTTGCTGACAATGACTTGAAATATTCCTGGTCTAACAGGACAAAGCTTCCTCAACATGATGACACAGTTTTCACTATTGACAGGAGGCGTCTGTTTGAGGCCTCTGGGTTGGCCCTATTTGTACAAACTAGAAGAAAGTACTTGGTGATAAATAACATACATGGATCTGAAGCCAATCAAAGTCAACAAGAGATTCATGTAGACAGCGTAAAGCACTTTTCAGTTAGGTGGTCTACCTCTACATATTTTCAATGAGCTCAATGAGGGATAGTTGGAACTTGGCCACCAGCGTTGAGGCCTGATGTCGCTGCATTACTGTGCTGTTCTTCCCAACATAGGATTTCTGTTGGTTGAGAGCCTCTGCGTTGCCCATAAAGATATATGCAACCATCTAAAACCAGTATAAGATAAGGTTCCGTTTATAAGGGTAATTTAATTCCTAGCAAATGATGGCTAAATAATTTCTCTTACCTTGTTTTTGCTCTGAATAAAAAGGTCAAGAACATCCTGGTGAACTTGATCGTAATCCTTATCAAGAAATGTATCAACCTGTGAAGCATCACAGAAGGTTCGGACCATTTCTCCACTAATACTTTATTAGGGAATAATTCATATTTTTGAAATGATAATTTAAACTACCTGACACGTGAACTTTTCAACATAATGCTTGATAGTTAATTCAGGAAGGGGCATTTTTATGAACATTCATATTCATTATCCTTGAAAATTCAAAAGAAAATCTTTTAACAGATGCATACCACAGGCAATTTACTCATCTACAGTTCTCAGAGGATGAGACTGAATAAAGACAGCTTACTTGTTCTTCTTTGAAAATGACCCTGTTAAAAAAAGTATGGAAGGTACTCAACTGCATAATTTATGCAAAGCTGTTCAAAGCTGATGAAGGTAAGGTCCTACAAAGCACAAAAAAGATTCAGTCGAACGAAATCAAAATTTTACCGTAATGTAGAGTCAAAGCAAACCCTTTCACTGGGTGAGCAAACAAGTTACAGCAGCATACCTCAAATCCACAGATATCAAGGATGGAGATAGAAATCAAGGATGCTTCATTCCGAGGATAAACCTGCCTATTTATTCTGTCTGTTAGCCAGCTGAACAGAAGGGGATACAGGATCTTGGCAACACCATCTCTGTTTTTTGAAAGGGAAAATTACCATAATTTGACTACTTTAGTGCTCAGTAGTAAGACAATAATATCTGAAGAACCCAACATGCATTTTTTTCCATTTCATCTGTAAGGATGAAACTCTCTGAATGTCTGCCTGGAACTTTTTATCACACTAATGCTAAAACTAATACATATGAATGTTCATTTCTCTCTCTTTTTTTAATTCCATATTTCTTTTTTCTTTGTAGTCTTTAATTCATCACCCCTTCATTTTTTTTATTATTAAACCCCCTTTGCTCTAATTTCCATTCTTATTTATCTTTATCAAATTCTTGGAAGTTTGCCTTGTCACAGAAATTTTATGCAGAAATGTATCCTATTTGCTGAAAAACATAATCAACATTAATGTCATTTCATGATGATATCTGTGACGGCCCTATAGCCTCTGTAAATAGTCAAATAAAATGGGCTGCAGTCAGATTTAGCCAATCAGAAGACTTGTAAAGGGAGTTCTGCCTGTCAATCATTTTCTGCATCCACTGGACACTGAGAGCATGATAGACTTATATGAACTACATTTTTAGGAGTGTGTAGGTTGTGAAATATTAGCGTTAGAAGATTACAGGTTACAAGGCCAAAAAATGGAAACAACTAGAAAGACGAAACCAAAAAACGAACAACAGAGAATACCAGTAAACTTTCCCGGAGGAAGTTGAAAGCTTCAGACTGCTTGAAAGCAGATGCCAAGCCTGCTTTCCTTCTGCTTGACACATACAAACACCACGGTTACACCATTTATGTCTAAGTGAAATATAGCATATGGAAATGCATTGTAGGTAATGCATTGTAGTAATGCATTGATTACAGAATAATCTGAAATACTTGTTGCAAAGTTTCTGAAAAGGATCAACTTAAATGTTCTGTTGTATAAAAACACACCACTTTTACTGGAAATAAGCTTTATTCAAATGTCGCTGATCTCTTTGAGATGAAATGTTGCTAAGGCACTATCAGTAGGAAAGTGAAACTGATATGGCTCTACAGAGGAGCAGCCTACAGTGCTAGTGTCAGTAGATGTAAACACACCCCGGCATCTGTGAAAGACAATACTAATTCCTTTCAACTGATGACATCAAGGCCTTTAAATAAAAAAACAATTCCTTAAATAGTTTAACGTTGTTGTAGAAGAATTCTCCTTCTCATTCACTTTACTTGGATATATCTGTCCCTTAGCGGGATAAAATTCTGGTGTCGGTGTCTGAGAGCAGGGGTTTAATGGTTTCATCAGATAAGAAAAGCCTGGTAGCATGAGATCGCCATGCAATTCAGCTGGACAAAGCTAAATGACTTTACTATGGTCCTCTCCTTTTACAACGAATTACCTGATTCTCTAAAGAAAATAATTAGCTACATTATTTTAAGAGGCCTCAGACATGTCACAGTAGCAGCCATGAATAGTTCTCTTAATGACTTAGCACATTTCAACATGGCAATGGAACTGTGAACATTGATGAGCACTGGCTCTATCCAAGACCAACTGAGACAAAGGCTGAACTGTGTGAAGGATGAGCTGAGCTGGCTTTGATGTGAGGAAAGATGCTGAAACAGATACACATATGCTGATGGTGTCCATCAAAGGAAGGTTGAGAATCAACTCTAGATACCTCAGATGGAAAATATGTGAAATGGAAACAATTGGGAGTTCATAAGGAAACATCTTGTTCTTTTAAAAACCCTGGATGCTTCTTCATTTCAAGAAACTGTATTGGACAAAGAATGCTGGAACTTTTCCTTTTGTTGGTGTGGAAACTTGGGATAGTTTCAAACTCAGGTTTGAATAAGAACAGTCATTTGAATAAGCTCTCTATTTGTTTTAATTGACATGTCTGAGAGATTTTACTGGGCCTTGTGTTTTCAGGAATTGACAGAAGTAATTAGACTGAAATAGGAGCATATATATGTAGCATGTATTTGTAGCTAATCATATTTTGTTAGATTAATAATATATATATATATATATATATATATATATATGTGTGCATTTAGCCGACACTTTTATCCAAAGCAACTTACAGTGCATTCAGGCTATCAATTTTTACATATCATGTGTTCCCGGGGAATCAAACCCCCAACCTTGTACTTGCTTACGCAGTGCTCTACCAGTTGAGCTACAGGAACACTTTTTAATAACGTAAACAGTTAAACAGTGGTATGGTTTTAAGGCAGGTTTGTCTGATGCAGAAGGTCAAGGTTTGGCTAGTTAACAAGGTCGAGGTAAACTCTGTTGGTAATACCATAATTACACCATATGCTAGATATAAACTAAGATGTTCTTTAGTTTATAGAGTGTAACAGGGGAGTTCCAGAAGTAAAAAGCTCATGTATATTCTTTATAGGGGAATTGATTTTGATCAATAACTTATAAACATTTAAAGACAGTCATATTACAACCATTGTTAATCAACATGCTTTTTTTAGCCTTTAGGCCACATTATTTCAACATATATTTAAATAATCGTGCTCAACTGTCGAATTTCTGGTGAAGACGACATTACCCATGAGAAATTTCCACCAATCAGACAATCATGACAAGCAAATAGCACTCTTTAGCAACCACCCATTCCTGTGAAGCACTGCGAATGACAAATAATGAGTCAGTTTCCCTAGCTCTCAAAGTATTTCAATATTTATAGGCACAATAGGCATATTTTGCAACGAATGTTAAATATTCTTTATCTTTGAATCAGTAGTTTTTAATTAATTTTGAAATGTTTTATTTGATTATGCCATTCACAATGCTTCAAAGGACTGTATTTTTTTTTTTTCCATTAAAGCTACACAATCTTCAACTTTTGTCTTTTTGCACCATTAAGGCACTTTTTGTTCACTTCAAATCAAAGTTTTTTATTTTATAATTGTTGTTGTAATTCATGGCTTGTTTCCTGGCTTATAACTTTCAACAATGTAACTTATGTAACCTATAACAAAGCCTTATTCAAAACCCTTATGAGGAAAAAAAATAATGGGAATATATTTCTTACACTAATGCTGCTGAAAAAGTAGGTGAGCACTGTTGCACTATAGAAAGTATTTTTTTTTTTTTGTTTGTTTTTTCATACAGTCCTTTTGATCACAGTGTATTCACAGTAGCCTTTTAGGTTTTGGAGATGCTGTAATTCCTGCTCAAGAATTAAGTTGAATGTAAATGTGGTGGAGTGGTTACACAGGGTCTAATACTGTATCAGACCTCTTGGTGGCACCCCTGCAGAGGGTTGGATGGTTATGCTACACGTTAAAGACTGTAACACACAGTCTGTGATGGCAGGCTGATGTCTGCCTTGATGTTTGTTTCTGTCCAGGGTTTTCTCTGACTGGGTTACACTGGTTACCGGCCTGCTGACCGCAGTCCGGTATTGACCATAATCAACTTGGCATCATCCAATGGCATGTTATAATATCTGAGGGATTCGGGGCTTATACGTCATTTGCGGCTTTCTTTTGGTGTCTTGTGCTTGCTATCAAATTGAACAGTCTTGGCATTTGGATGGAAAATGATGTAATGATAAATCCTTCACTAACAGTATGTTGATACTTTGTGTGGGACCTTAACGTTAGGTCTGCCTGGACGCTGTGTAAGGCCTAGAGGTGAGTCACTGACTCTTCCTGTCAACATCCTCGAGTCCAGTTTTCTCAAACAGTGTCAATGTCAGCTCATGTGAAACACAATATGCAGTGGCTGCAAAAAAAGGTTTAGACACTCAAACAATTAAGTCACACTTTAAAATCTATGAATGTCATTATGACAAAGCAGTTGTCATGTATTATAGAGAAAGACAGCATGCTTTTCAATAAAGTGCTTAAAAACAAAATGTTTGTTCAAAATGGACTCTTTGTGGTTCTCAAACGTTAGTGTAATATGTTTAGGGTATCATTTTTGTACATTTTCCCTGAAATTATACAGGTAAATCAGCAGGGGGCAGCAAGCTCATTGGAGAACACGAGAGGTGACCGTATGTGAAATTCGTGGCATGTCCCACTCCTCCCAGGGGCGTAGCACCAAATTTTGGGCCCTGGGTACAAACCATCTTGCTGGGCCCCCGTACCAAATACCATAGTGATACCAGTGGGTGGGATATTTTGAAGAAAGTCGGTAACCAAATGACTGATGGACCCCATTGACTTCCATAGTAGGAAAAAAAAATACTATGGAAGTCAATGAGGACCAGCAACTGTTTAATTGCCAACCTTCTTTAAATTATCTTCTTTTGTGTTTAGCAGGAGAAAGGAAACCATACAGGTTTGGAACAACTTGAGGGAGAGTAAATGATGACAGAATTTTCATTTTTGGGTGAACTGCCCCTTTTAGTTTAAATGTGTACAATAACAATGTACCCATTTTGCTTATTTGCTCTTAACACTTAATTACTAATTACTAAGTGTTAAAACAGGCAATTCCGCTAAAAGCTCACCTTGTCTCACTGTCGCATCCACCTCACTGTCACTACTTTCACCTGGCCATGATGAGGGGCCTGCTGCTGCAGGGTCTGAAACTGAAATATATGGCTTCAAATGGTTGCTAAAATATCCTTTATTGTCATAATACCTTTTTTAAAGTGTAGGCTAAGTACAGGTTAATTGCTGATTATTTGTCTGTTTAAAATAAATGCAGACTATAGAATCACAGGGTACACTAACCACCAAACTAGACATTCAGTCTTTACGTTTTAAAATAAGTAATTTTCAATCATTAAGATGTGCATTAAACTGATAACATTCCTGAGCGTGCGCGAGGTAATTTGCATAACAATGCGGTAAAATAGGCGCTAACGATCTGTCTTTTACTGTCTATGGTGTTTTCGCGGGTGTTAGATTTTGACAATGGAGGGAAATATACAGTGTTTTCATGTAAACTTCTGACTCTGGGGAGAACTCCTCCAAAAGTAGATATTTATGTTAAAACAATGTCAATGCTCGATTATGCATTTGGAGCTCACCTTTCTTTTCAAAAAAACTGAGTGAGCAACTGCTTGCCCTCATTTGACTTTCTCTCTTTAATCTTCGTTTCTTTTCGTTTTTGAGCTCCTGATTTTCCTTTCTTAAGGAAAGACATGACTCTTCCCCTGTCTTACTAGTTCATATCACGACCAACTCCAGCTCCTGTCTTATTTTACTGTCTATGCTCCTGTCTCATTAACTGATTCACCGCTGGTCCGCAGCTGAAGCACCTGAACGGCGGGTCGTACCATTTACATTGATTCGAGAGGGGTGGTGGGGCCCTGCACAGAATGAAAATGACTTTGTTATACCAAACCAGTGCCTAACTACAAGTTTAGTTTTGCACAGGAACTTTTTTATTTATACATAAATACTATACAAATGTTAGTGCATGTATATGTATGTATAGAAAACTGACTTTTAAGCCCCCCCCCCCCCCCCCCCCCCCTGCCTCGGGCCCTGGGTACTCGGTACTCTTTACCCCCCCAGTCCGACGCCCCTGACTCCTCCTCAATGATTTCCACTTCAAAATTAAGCAACTGTGTATACAATGTACAGTATAATGTACAGTGTAAGTTTACAGATATGAAAAAATATAAGTACACAATGCTGTTTGAAAGAACACCTAAAAAACCTCATAAAACTATTTTTCATATTTCATATTTTCATACTACATATACCAACAACATTTTGAACAAAATATATATTTCACCATTATCCTCATACTGTAAAATATATTAATAGTTTAGTGTTTGTGTGTGTGTGTGTTCTGTTTCGTTGCTGTGACCAAGAATAAAGTAAACACCTTTAGCCAACTAACTTCTTAAATCTTAAAGAAATATAAAGTATTTTATTTCACTTGACTGTCCTAGCAGTAAAACACATTTGCTCAATTCTACAGAAGCTTCCTCATCATGAGCAGTAAATGACTCAGAATGGAGTGCTGAAGCCCCCATACACACACACACACACACACACACACAGACACTGAACCATATGGCCTGAGCACCATTATCTTCCCATCCGAGGCGAGCTCATGCAAAGCAGCGTAGAAACGTTACTCCTCAAGTTATTCAAAAACAGTTTTTTGCCATCCTGCTCATCATTTTAGCGCTTTTAAATGTGGGCTAATTACACAAAAACCCATTGAACCTGAAGTGGAACAGCCTTCCAACGACTTGATAATTCCCCACTCCACACTTGTCTGTTGTGTTGTACAGCCCGAGTGCCAGCACGCATATTTAATGTAATCTATCATACTACTTTTCTGTAATAGATTAGGTCGCTCTAGGTTTTCAGCTGAATACAGAAAAAGCTAACAGTTCCCGAATGTTTCCGAGTCACCGGCCATGTTGAATAAGTTGTGAGTTGAACTTAATGGTGTCCTGTAATCATATAGAGACAAAGTCCTCACCATATAACCATACTTTATCAAACAATAATGCATAAATGAAAGTTTTACGCTGGAAACTCTACATTTAAAACTCTCTCAGCAGGGTAAATATGAAAGTATGAGTAAATGTGTCAATGACCCATGGATATATGTGCAGTAAAACATCACCTCATCAACTCTCTCCAGCCGGGTCATTACTGATGCACCAAACCATTATTGATCTAAATGAGTGACCAAAACACTGTAAAGATGATGAATGACCAAGGCACAATGTGAGAACTGCAGAGTACTGAAGTTCAACAATCTGCTGCTCCTTTGATGAACATGAGATATATCTTCTTGAACTATCCTCAGCTCAGTAGAATCCATCTACATGTTCTTCTGACTCTGGTAATTCTTACATTAATTTGCAGTTTTTAATGTATCCTAAACTATCTAGTTAAACGTCTGTACAAAAAAGTTCACATGATCAATGTACATTTTGTTAGTACCCTATAAAAATGCAGAATATTAAAGTTCTTTATCCTCAAACTTCGTTTATTTCCAGATTTAAACTGCATTTTGATTTTACATTCTCAAACACTGTTCATGTACAATTAGGTTTATTAAGAAACAACCCCTTTTCATATTATGAAAGGTAAAAATAAAACAAAGATCTGAATATTATGTACTAGAATGGGTTTTGTCAGGGAGATGATTTTCATAAAATAATCCCTTTTTAATTGTTGATCACAGGTTTGTCCATGAATTTCCAGGAAACACTGCAGTAGTCAACATTAAATGTTCTGTTAAGTATGTATTTATGTATGTATCAAATGTTCTACTTATACTGTAGTGTAGTGGATCTGAAGACTAGATTTTATTTCTTCACAATCTGAATGACATCCTCATGTTCCATGATGTGCGTCAGTCCTACTCTCTGAGGACTGTACTTTGTGCTTGTTCCCTGTAATCCAAAAAGACAGCAGTAATTTAAGAAAAGGGGGAAAAACATGGAACAAAAGCAAAAGAATATTTCTCTTCAGGTGAAGAAAGATCTTACCCAGACAAGTGCATACTTGAACTGGCTAGCTAATGTCCTGTGGATTCTGTGACACTGGAAGAAATAAGAAGCACAATGATGAATCGGACGGAAGGACGGACAGATGGATGGATGGACAGGACAATGAAACAGGCACATACCACATGTTCAACTGATGCTCCTCGTCTCATGATTATAGGGTCACCGAAATCTGGCCGTTCTTAACAACAATAAAAATAAAACAGTAAGAGCTGGGGGGATAAAAACACTAATTACAAAAATTCTAACAAATGCAGTTTGAGAATTGATTGATTGATGACAATCTCAGAAATGTTCCTTCACAAATTTTAATTATGATTTAAATTTAAAATGGATTGTGATGCTTCTTAAAAACCACAACAAATGCCTTGTGTTTGCGCACATGTGGCGAATAAAGTTGATTCTGAATCAATGACAGAATTTTCTTTTTTGGGTAAACTATCCCTTCAAAAAATTATTAACAAATTAAAATACTCCAATCTCAGTTAAAATGCTTAAAAAATGAATGGCCAATTAATTGTTTTAATTCAAGACATGCAGCTTTGTTATAGAGCAGAAACCAGAAATATCATAAATATATCATCTTATATGGCGGTCTTTGAATATTGTGGTAAATAACAGGAGACCTTATTAAGAGTCAAAAAAGTTCAGAACCACTGTTTTTGAGTGAAAACACCCTAAATTATGGTTTTGGAGGACCAAAAAAAGCTTACCTCCTCTCTTCTTGGTGTATAAGCAGATCAGAGCCAGATATTCCCATAACTGCTCAAGGAGATAATCTAGATTCAGCTTCATGCCACAGCTGATCACTACACTGTTAGCTCTATGGGCAAGACGATCCACTTCCTCTATAGAAATCTGATCCACTTTGTTGTACACCTGTAATAAGACAGAGATTCATTATATCTCATGTTAAATTTGCTGTATATTTCAAACTGAGGATCTCTACATCAGGATATTTCTTGAATTGAAAAAATACACTCACATATAAGCAAGGCATGTATACTCTGTTGCCCACAATGACATCAATAAATTCATCAGGAGTGCTGTCCTCTCTGAACAACACCTCAGCGTTGAAGATTTCTGCAGTCATGTTAAGGTTCCTGTGTCGGTCATTATTAGAGGGAAATGAAATGGTGAATAAACAAGGTTAAAGGATACTGTACTCGTGAAGAATGAGCTGAACAAGCTTCTCAGAGCAGTGTGTGAGGGGAACCGTTGAATTGTACGATAGGCCACCACCTTTTTTAGGCTGAAAAACAGATGTTTCACATGTAAGCATTCAAATATACAAGAGGAATAACAGTCTCTAAATGTAGCTAATACTTCTCATTATATGCTGTTATTTCAGGAGGTCATTTTTAAATGGGCATTTTCACATTTAGTGCTCTATGTAGGTTAATCATTATGTTTGTTTATACACAGGGTCTTTAATGTTAATGGAAAGTATCTTATGCTCACCCAGGCTGCATTTATTTGATGCATGATCTTTCAGAAATCATGCTCAAGAAACAATTCTTATTATTGTCAATTTATTCTTACATAAAATATTTTATTATGAAAATAAATGGGATAAAAAATTTGATGGATACAAAGTTTAAAAGAAGAGCATTTATTTTAAATATAAATCTTCCGTTACATTATACATGTCTTTACTGTCACTTTTGACTGAATAACGGTTTACATTTCATTAAAAAAAAAAAAAAATCTTATTAACCTTAAACTTTTGAATGGTGGTACACATCTTTTTTTTTAATCTTAGAAAATCTGTTATGTTTTTTTTTTGTCATACGTTATTTTTCATGAAAAAAAATCTGTTTTGATGAGAGTAAAATAGTGTAAAATTAATGAATGAACGACACTTAAAAATATTAATGTAAAACGCATTTCCATCCAAAGAGTCCTGAGTCCCTTCCTGATAAACTGGCACTAACGATCACTAAGAAAAGTAGGAGAAGCCTCTGAATATAATCATTTTCATATATAATAAATTACTTGTGAAACACAATAAATGAGCTCATTGCTTTCGGAGATGGATGCCTGCTGTTTGGGAACACAATCGTGTCAAACAGTTCTGGGAGGCAATTATACAGAAATACTTTAACGACAGACTTTACTCGTGCATTTAAGAATGACCATAACAACATTTCAGACTTTTTTGATACACATGGAGGAATTTACTCACAAAATTCACATTTCCATCTTAAATTATTCACATTAACCCTTTTTCACACAAGTCAAAAACCATCTCAAGTGAACATAAAAATGTTTTTGCTAATTAAATGATTTTTTTTATTTGCCATTTCCAACACTCATGTCTGATGTGATACTTCAAAATGCTCATAAAAACAAGGTGACGAAAACAGCTTATAACAGCAAAAAAATACTACAACTAGGGATGCACGATTAATCGAATTCAATTGTCATGTGCATCTTGTCAGTAAAGCTGGTTCTGCAGTTAGTAGTAAATCTCCATCACATGCTTTCAGATGGAGCAGCATTTACTACACAGAGCCATAGTTCACTGACAAGCTATGCAAAATCGCATTCATAATCACAGACCATTCATGTTAAATACCACATTAAATAACATATTTTTACTCTAAACTCACTTCATAAAGTCAGTCAAGTGTTTGAAGTAAATCCTTCTGTGAGATGATGTGGTTTATTACACAGAATAAGGCACAAAACATATTCATTGTATTTTAAGCAGTGATAAAGGCTATGTGGACTAGATTTGCATTATTATATACTTTATTATAATAAAAATTATAATAAGACAAACTCTGATAAAACCATATATTGTTGTAGTTGTGTGTTTATTAGTCACGTTAAATCAATGAAAGCAGTTCAATCAGAGGTTGTCTTAATATAAGGAGATACGAGGGTCTGTATTAATTACTATTGGAGAATGCGTAACAGTTAACTTGGATCACATGTGCCTTAATAACCAATCACATTACAGCCTTGATGTCACTGAGTTTCAGTCAGAGTTGTGCGACACTCAATCGCCGTTTACGGATACCGTAGGAATGAATGAGAATGCCTTAAACTGTATCTCACCTGTTGCAAAGTCAGTGACTTCTCCTTTAAAATGCCATTTTTTCCAGTGTAAAATCTTTAAAATAGTTCAATCCAAAAGTATTTCTTAGTGTAAAACATGTTGGAGATTAGCTGATAGGCTGTCGATTCATTAAATGATAAGCTGTTTCCTCAAAAAGCTGTTTATTCAGCGTAGTAAAGCCTCTCCTCCATTGACATCCATTAAGAAAGAACACAAAAAAAGACAACAGCCTTCGGCCCCCTTTCCCATGTACTGCCAGACCGGAAGCATTAGCTTTAGCCATTACACTTTTTTGGCTAAATGTTCCAGGCTTGCCTTCCAGTGGCTCTGGTTAAATCTTCTGTTTATTCAGAATTTCATGGATTTCTTCTGAGGGGTGTATTTGAAGTTTCCGCGCGAGAGGGCCCTCTGGCCTTCGGATGCAGATTTACTGCTGATCACAGAACCGTGCTTCACTAAAGGTTAGCATAACGATAGCGGCTTCTACCTAATCAAAATTTATTGCCTTTGCAATTTACCTAAAACACTGACCTTAAAATAGATATTTGGTTTGGGGCAGTTGAGTCTGATGCCAACAGATTCAAGCTCTTTTTCCAGAAGTTCCCTAAAAAATACAATAAAACAACAATCGTCAAACAAACCAATAGTGCAAACAGTGCAAACATTCTCGACTGCTCCAATTCACCTCTGAACATCTCCTTTAGTCGCATCCAACATCATGATGACCACATCTGCAGTTCTGGCCACAGCAATGACCTGTCTACCTCTGCCCTTACCTTTAAATCAAAATCAAAAACACAAAGGGCCCTTTTAATATGCAAAAAGACACATACAAATGTACATAACTCTTCAAAACACAAATGAACATACCTTGTGCAGCCCCCTCAATGATACCGGGCAAATCCAGCAGCTGTATGTTGGCACCTTTGTACTAGAATTTTTTTTTTTTTTTTTATAATGAAAAGAAACCAAAATCATGTTGGATATTATAATTATTATAATAACAACAGCCATAAAATAAATAAACATATTTGACATGACATACAGCCAAGTATGGTGACCCATACTCAGAATTCATGCTCTGCATTTAACCCATCCAAAGTGCACACACACACACACACACTGTCAATGCGCACACACCGTGAACACACACCCGGAACAGTGGGCAGCTATTTATGCTGTGGCATGGGAGCAGTTGGGGGTTCGGTGCTTTGCTCAAGGGCACCTCAGTCGTGGTATTGCCGGCCCGAGACTCGAACCCACAACCTTAGGGTTAGGAGTCAAACTCTCTAACCATTAGGCCATGAATTACCCAATAACAGAAATAAGATTAAAACAAAAACAGAGAGAAAATAAAAATATTTTGGAATAATAATACCTCAATGACTCCGGGAATGCAGGTCAAGGTGGTGAATTCATACGAAGCTGCTTCACTTTCTGTTGAGGTCATTAAACTAAGAAACGTAGACTGCAAAAAAATAAAAATAAATAAACAAATTAGAGCATGTCTTTTTTTGTGTATACTACAAAAATTTTTACAATACACCCCTTGTTAATAGAATACAGAGAAAAATAAGAGTTAATAATTTGCAAAAGACAGGAAAAGACAAATAGGAGGAGAAAGTAAAAAAAAAAACATGAAGCCAAGAAATGAATTTATACATCAATTATCAAATATACAAATTAAAGGCAGTGAAGTCATTCTACTTGCTTTCTTTTCTTTCTTTTTTTTAAGAAAATTTGGTTTGTTGCTGTTGAACATATTTGTGGATATAAAATTTGCAAAGAAGATAAATGTATAAAAAAAAGCTAGCATTGTCTTCAGTAAAGTCAGGTGCATAGTGTCCTAGAATAATGTCTCTATCTACAATTATGGCTCTATCTTGCAAGATATTATCATTAATATGATAATTAATATTAGATCACCTCTTGGCCAACACAAACACCAGGCAGATGTTGTCATTTGTACCTTGCCAACTGAGGGGAACCCGATCAGAGCCACTCTCGCATCCCCAGACTTCATCACATCAAAGCCTTCACCTTTGGCTCCAGATGACTTCGAGGGCTCCATGAGCTGGGCTCTGTACTTGGCTAGCTTGGCTTTCAATAAACCCAGATGGTACTCAGTTGCTGCAAAACAAATTTGGAAGTACTCCGGATTTAACTGAAGAAGAGTAAACGGATACAAAGCGACAAAAGGCCCATGAGGGACATTTAACGCAGGATCGTGGCTTACCTTTATTCTTCTGTGTTCGAGAGATCTCTCTCTCTATCTCTGCGATCTTGTCGAGAATCCCCATTGTCAGTCAGGTGTGATATATGTCTTATGTGAAGCCTGTGAACATTACAGCAGTGTGAAAGAAAGCATGTCAGTCATCTGCTCTCTGCTTGTCAGTAGTTAGCTAAGCTACTTCTAGCAAACTTATCAAACACTATTGCAGATTGAGCTGTCATGTAATACCATGGCAAATGGCTACTTATAAAGGTCACTCTTCATAAAGTATTAGATACGGTCATATGTGTATTTATAGAGTTGAATATTTTGATAATTACAATTTAAGGCAGACTCTGCGTGGACTGCATGTGACGTCACCACCCGCTGGCTGACAGCGCTGCGGAGAAATTGCTCCGATGTGAAACCAATTCTTTCATATTTAATCCTGAACATAGATTTTAATACAATACTGATTTTTTTGTGTGTGTGTGTGAAATAACTGTTATAGTATGTTTACCCGTTGTTGACATACTGTGGATAATTGACATAAATCCAACACATAATCAACAACAAACGTTCCTATGACACACAGTGGTTAGATTTAAATTATGACTCATTTCTACGAATCGATTCCACCGAACAGTTCGTTTCAAAGAATCGGTTTAATGATTCTTTTACATGAGGACATAATTATGTCGTCATTTTCGTTCTAATAAAGCCACGTCAAGACACCTATCGCTGTTTATGAATAATTTAGATCAGTTGTGTGAACCGCTTAACTAATCATGCTCAATCAGAAGATCCGGATCAAAATAACGATTCGATCACCTCGGAAATACACAGGGTTGCCAAGTCCGTGGTTTTACAGCAAAATATTAAACTTGCTTCTATTTAAATATTGCACTCTGTCTGATTGCTTCCACTGTCTTCATCTGTAAGTCGCTTTGGATAAAAGCGTCGGCTAAATGAATAAATGTGAATGTAGTCTGTACAATGTATATTTCCCATAATAAAACTGTGCTGTACGGTTAAGGAGACTGTGTGCAGAAATGTAAGGCAAAAACCAAGGAGAAGAGTGGCATCCAGAACAAGATCTTATAGTTATTTTCAAGTAACGTTAGTTAAGACCTCCTAATAATTTTGTTCACTAGCTGTTAATATTAAGGTAAGATGATATAATATATGAAAACAGACCGTGTACGATATAAAATGTGTTCAGCGCACAGAGTGAAATATGTATTTTTACTATGGGAATCGCCTGTTTTAAGCTTTAGTTCGATTTAAGCTCGATTTGATACGGATTTAATTTTCTTCGGGGATCTGGCAACTATTGTAGTACATAACCATTTTAAACATGGCAGCTGCTGCTGGGTCGCGATCCTCAACGCTGAACAGCGCGGGGGTGGAGGGTTTCCCGTTCACCGTGGCTGGCAGACCACCCGAGGAAAGCACGAGCAAAGATCAAAGCGCTACCGGAGAGCCGAAAAAGAAACCGTGCCGCGCGTGTACGGATTTTAAATAATGGATGAAGCTGCAGAAACAGACGTCCTTAGTCTCAGTGCAGGTGAACAGACGACCTGACAGACAAACTGCGATTTTAAGTCTAGGAAGTCAAGATAAGTCAAATATATGTGAAAACACAATTAGAATAAAATAAACAATTAATCAAATAAACTCAACGTTGCTGCATTGTTCTGTAGTTTTACTGTAATAACACTAAATGGTATTAACTGTGTGTGTGTGTGTGTGTGTGCGTGTATGCATGCATGAGTATGTGTGTGTGTGTGTGTGTGTGTGTGTGTGCGCATATATATATATATATATATATATATATATGTGTGTGTGTGTGTGTGTGTGTGTGTGTGTGTGTGTGTGTGTGTGCATACCCCCAAAAATAATTAGTATGAATTTGCAATATTTATGGGGGACTTTAAAGTATTTACCTTAATACATTATTAATGTAATTATCATTAATATTATAATAATATATAGCACTAATGTAAATTAAAATGCTAAACAAACAAACAAAAAAAAAGATGTAAACTGAAAGCATGTTTCATTATTGTTTGTAAGGATGTACACTAATCAGTCAATACTCTTAGTTTCTGTTAAGAAAAATATATTGAACAGAAAAAAGCTGAATATTGTGTTTCACAACAAAGACCCCAATCATAGTTATGGTAACTTTTCAAGAGCTATAGCTCAGCTGCCAGATAACTGCATCAATCCAGAGTCATATGTTTGATTCCTAGGGAACACATGTATACCTCATGTATAAATGTAAATGGCTTTAGCACAATACTGTTGTGCTATGACAGTAACCAGTCATGTGGTATTTTGAACAGGAGAGCAGGCCGATGGAGGAGGCTAAACCTGTTGAATGCCCTCTCGACAGAGAGGAACTGGGCAGGAGCTCATGGTCTTTTCTTCACACTATGGCTGCATATTATCCAGATGCACCGACCACAGAACAACAGGGAGAGATGACACAGTTCATCAACCTCTTCTCAAAGGTTTTCCCATGTGATGAGTGTGCAGAGGACCTGAGATCAAGGTTGTCATCATTTATTGTTGCGGTTTTTTATGTTTATCTTTCAGCAGAAGCATTGCAGTGTTTACAATTTGTGTGTGGCAGCATATGTTTCAATGATCTTGTCTCTTATCAGATTGAAAATGAATCAACCAGACGCTAGCAGTCGGCACAACCTCTCACAGTGGCTCTGTCGTCTCCATAATAACATTAACATCCGATTAGGCAAGCCAGAGTTTGACTGCAGCAAGGTGGATGAGCGATGGCGAGATGGCTGGAAAGATGGTTCTTGTGACTGAAAACCTCCAACACAATCATGAACGTGAGCAAAATTCAGCTGCACAGATTCTGTGGACCTGACCTTTTTGAAGGTGCTACTCAGGAGATGTTGATAGATGTCGACTTTGCACTAATTGATAGAATGATTTATTCATATACAGTTGTTTGAATTGTGCTTTTAATCAAGAGTGTTTGTTGTCTATGAGAGTATGGTGTTATGGCCCATATTGTTTTGTATTATTGAGCTCTCACATGATTAGCCCAGAGCAACAGGATGAACTTTGTAAAAAAAAAAAAATATGTGCAACAGCTGAAAACAAAAATTCTTATGTTTAGAGCAGTGATTCTCAACTTTTTGAACTACAAGGAAATAAACTGCATATTACCCAAGATATTTCTGACAGTCCTGTTATAAAGACAAATCTGCTTGTATTTTTTTGGAATGCCAATTAAATGAACAATTCACTATTTATTTTTCTGAAAATGTACTCACCCTCAGGCCATCAAGGATGTACAGTAGATGAGTTTGTTTTATTAGAACAGATTTGGAGAAATGTAGCATTACATCACTTGGTCACCAATGGATCTTCTGCAGTGAATGGGTGCCGTCAGAATGAGAGTTCAAGCAACTGATAAAAACATAATCATAAACAAATAATCCACACCAATCCAGACATTCAAATAATGTCTTGTGAAGCAAAAGACATGTTTGTAATAAACACATTCATCATTAAGATGTTTTTACCAGATAAAATAGTTATCTGTACATAATATTGCTCTTTTTCTCCAGTGAAAAAGTAATGCTGTTTGTGTTGTTTTAAATATTTTTAAGCTATCTCACGGTCCCCTTGGAAGTGTGCTGTGGTTTCCCAGTTGAAGAGCAATGGTTTAGATGTCTCAATAAATTATTCATATTCAAAAAGGGGTAATTGTTGATCATGTTTAACTGCATCAGGATAGGCTTCTTAAAACAACCAAAACACAATTCATTTGCATGCTTATTTGCCGTTAACAAATGTGGCAAGGATAGGCTGTAAGTATGTCTTCACACATTGCTTTCCTTATAATAAAAAAGTCATTTTTATTTATGCATTATTATTTGCTGTAAGACTATAAAATCGCAGCGGAGAATGATAATGCCAGAGTACATCACAGTCTTAGAATTGCACTCATTCATATGAAGCATGTTGTGATAATCAAAACAATGTTGTTCCAAACCTGAAGCACATTGGATGTTGTTTGGACACTAATATTCTTCAACATTTTATTTTGTGTCCTTATTGACTTTCATTATATGCACTTTAAAAATATCATCTTTTGTGTTCCACTGAAAAAAGAAAGTATATATTTTGGATTAACTATCATTTTGATGTGATATTGGTTTGGTTATGGAAGTATTGTCCTCAAATAGCACCCTTTCCTTGACTCAATATTCTGCATGCCTCCCTAAAATGTTCAATTTGTTTTTGAAGTTAAGCCTTGCTCCGTGAAGTTAGCAGTCTGCCAGCCGAGTGAGGTCGTGAGGTAGTCGGTAGATGGTGTTGATGTAATACACAGAAGCACAGAGAGATTGCGCACGCTTCTGACAGGCAGTGGGGCGTGTGTGTGTGTGTGTGTGTGTGCCTGCCTCGACCCACAGCCCAGAGCCTGAATAACAGTAGGAGGAAAATGGACGGAGTGGGTTCATTTGGTGCTGGGAGAGCAGGGGCTGCGTTCGACCCGATTGCCTTTATCCAACAGCCGCAGACCATCCTCAGAATATTATCATGGGTAAGACATTTATTTACCTACAAATCATGATATCAGCCTAGAAGAGACAAATGTGATCTGCGAGAAAAACCCAGGACGTAATCATAACATTTTCATCGCGCCTTTTTAATAATTAAATGAAGTCACTGGGGAAAATGACGCTCCATATAGATATCCGTGTATTTGTGAAATCAAAGATTACTTTTCGGTTATATTGAAAATATTGACGTGTTGATGTCATCAAGCAAATTTGCCTCTGATGACGAGAGGTTACCGTGATTCCTTCTAGAATAATAACATAAAAGCGTGTATAGCTATAAATACACGCGCTCATTCTGGAATCTTTTTGTTGTTTGGTTTATTATGGTGCGATGAACTCGTTTGTAATACCATTATGTGTTATGTATTATTATGTGTTATTTGGATGCATCGGTCTATCACTGGGCGTGACTTCAAAACAAGAAATAATATTGTAAATATAGGCTATTTATTTACCTATATTAAAGCAATAAAACGAGTCGACCTGATGCCATGGATGAACGTTTCTCTATTATGCAATTAGGTTTTTCAGTAAGAACATCATTATAGTGTGTCCCAAAGCATAGCGAACTGCCTCATTTCGAGCATCGCATGTGTTCTGTGTGTTGCTAAGAAATGCTGTATACTTAGGCAGCCCACTAGGTTTTGAGCCACAGCCACAGTCTGCTTCTATATGACCGGTGTCTCGATTCTGATTGGTTGACGCATTACTATAGGCGCTTGTACTGTTACTTCCTTTTGATTTTATTTGCGTCAGACAAACACATCACGTGGACCATTGTAGCTTTCTCTTTCAGCCGAAGGCTTTTCTTTCTTATAAAAACAGGCTTAAAAAATATAATAATAAAATACATAATAATAATCATAAATAATATTAAAGTTACATATTAGTACTGTAAAAGTATAGCCTTTAGTATTTGCACCCTTTTTTCTGAGTACAGGGCAATAGTTGGCCCTACAAGTGGAAAATGTTGATTTACAATAGTTATTGTCTATCAGGGTACATTATGCTTATTGAACAGTGGATTTTTTTTCTGTGTAAGTTTATGTTTCTATTTCATTTTGTAATTGTAATTTTGTAATATATACATATATATATTTAGATTAGTTTTTTTTATAACAATTTACACCTGAAAAATACAGACTCCCTTAAATTTTTCACTCTTTGTTATATTGCAGCCATTTGCTAAATTCATTCAAGTAATTTTTTTCCTCTCAATGTGCTAACAGTGCTACCATGAAGAAGAAATGCATTGAAACAAGTGTATCGTTTCCCTGCAGATCTTCTCAATGGTAGTGTTTGGATCCATAATAAACGAAGGCTACATCAACCATGGCAGTGAGAGGCTCTATTGTGTTTTCAACAAGAACAACAATGCCTGCAACTACGGAACCACCATTGGGCTCATAGCATTCCTAGCATGCATTTTCTTCATTATCCTTGACATGAAGTTCCAACAAATCAGCAGTATTAAAGACCGGAAGAAGGCAGTGATGCTGGACATTGGGTTTTCAGGTAAACAATACCAGCATGCTAAAACAGACAGAGACTCTCTCTGCGACTGCTATTTTTAAGCTGTGAATTGTTCAAGGGATGGGGCAATGATTCATGATCTCTACATAAGATGTTTTTGTATATTTAAGTGAACATGGGGGCAGTATAGTAAACTACACTGACATTATTACTCTAATATATTCTTGTTGTTGTATTGGGTGCATGACTACAGGTTTCTGGGCGTTTTTTGTGGTTTGTTTGTTTCTGCTTCTTGGCCAACCAATGGCAGCGCACCACCCCAGATGAGCTGCCCTTGAATCAGGGAGCGGATGCTGCCAGAGCTGCCATTACCTTCTCCTTCTTCTCCATCTTCACCTGGGTAAATAAGCAGAACTATCTCTAAACAGAAATGAAAAAACATTTTATTTTCATTTTATTAGAGTTACCGTCATTCTTTTTCAAATCGAGAGCTGAAATGGCAGGATACCCAGAGTACCGGTCCATTTCAGTGCATTATCTCATCGACATTAGCTTGTTCTACATACTGGTTTCAGCCCTCAGGGGACGTGGGAACATATAACAGAATTACTTCCTTTTCCCTTGCTGCCGTGAATGAGGATGAGAATAGTGTTTGGTGGCGTGTCTTGAGATGAATGAAACTGTGAAAAACCTAGACTGTTTCTTACAGCGAAATGCATATCTTGTCTTGATTCTTAGTTATTGTTACATCAGTGATTCAGGTTTAGAAATACAAACAAACACGCATGCACTACCATTAAGAATAATTTATTAATTTATAATAATATTGTTTGGAAATATGATACACTACCATTCAAAGGTTTGCGGTATGTACGATTTTTTTAACGTTTATTTGTATAAATTATATTGTGTATAATTTTACCTTTATTCAGCGAGGACACATTTGGTCAAATGCGAGAAACGAATAAAGAAATGTATAATATTACGAAATATTTCAATTTCAATGAAATGCTGTTCTTTTGAAGTTTCTATTCATGAAAGAATACGGTCATGTTGCGTTGTAAATAAATGCATGAAGATGAAGGTTAAGAAGATCTTTAATCCAACACACAGGGTAACACTGATGAAACAACGGAATGGAAAAACAAAAGTCCATGTTGCGTGTAATGAAGACATTGATCATAAGATATCTTTCTTGAGCAGCAAATCAGTATATTACAATGATTTCTGAAGTATCAAGTGACACAGTGACACAGTAATGATGCTAAAAATTCAGCTTTGCAACACAGGAATGAATTATATTTAAATGTATATTAAAACAGGTATTTAAAGTTGTCAGATTTAAGAGTAGTTCTTTTTAAAAAGAGTTTGATACTAATGCGTGACTGTCATTTGCTTCCTCTTTGTATTTCAGGTTGGTTTGACTGTAAGAGCAGTGCAGAAGTACATGCTCGGGACCGACATGAGCCTCTTCACCACAGAAGAACTGGATGGCAAACCGCCCGTCCAGCCCTACCCCACCGTCACAAGCACCGAGCCCAACGACACATACCAGAGCCCACCCTTCACCGAAAACCTGGACTCCAACCTACGCCAACCTCCAACCAACGCCCCAACCTACCAGGTGCCAATTTACTGAAACGGTGCCTTGCAAAAGTCACTGGTGTGTCAGAGTCAGTGTGGATGGCTGGCTCTGCTCTCCAAACTGACGTGGTGTGACAATGTTTATAGCTAGTACCGTTCTGTGAACTTCTGTACAAGATTATGTTGATTGTGATTTCACTTTCGTTCGGAAATATTAAATGTTTATTTATCAGCTGGAATGAAACCCTTTGAGGGTTGTTAGTGTCGTCTAAAAATGAAAAAGGTTATGTTGCATGTATTATATTTAGAGAGTTATGAAGTGCCATGCATCACAAACAATACCTTTATATATTCAGTTTCCATAATGCTGTTGGGTACTGTATATAAGTGCAATATCTGAAACATGGAATCACCAAAACGTTTGACACATTTAAATGTTCTCCAACTAAAAGCTAGGTGGTCTTCCTAAAAAAGGGTGGAGTTTCGCTGTAGATAAGGGTGTCTTATGCATCAAATGTGTGTAGAAAAGGAGTTTATTCAGTGTTTGATTTACTAAACGTGTTAAGACATAAAGCCAGATTTTACTTTGGAAGGATTTTTGTAGTTTACAGTGCATGAGTATTTCAGACTGTATCAAAATATAAAGATTAACTGAATCCCACTAAAACGATTTCAAACAAATATTTGTATTTATTTATTTATCAGAGCCACAATTAGTGGCCATTTTTTGTGGAATTTGGAGGAATACAGTCATAATCATTTGAAAAAAGTTAAACTGGCATTTAAAATACTTTATGCATTGATTTACAAACTTGGACAATGACACCAACTGGTATGTTTTCAACATTAGACACAAGAAGTAAATTCAAATACAATGCCATTCAAAAGTCAGATTTGAAAAGAAATTAATGCTTTTATTCATCAAGGATACATTCAATTGATCAAATTTGACAGTAAAGACATGTAAGGTTACAAAATATTTATATTTGAGAAATGTTCTTTTGAACTCTATATTCACCAGAAAACCCTGAAAAAATATTAACCAGCACAACTGTTTTCAACATTGATAACACGTTTCTTGAGCTGCAAAGCAGTATATATGAATGATTTCTGAAGGATCATGTGACACTGAAGACTGGGAGTAATGATGCTGAAAATTCAGCTTTGCATCACAGGAATAACAGTCTAGAGTATATTAAAATAAAGTTATTTCAAATTATTATATTATTTCACAATATTACTGTTTTTAGTGTATCTTTGATCAAATAAATGCAGCATTGAGCTGAAGAAACTTAAAAAAAAAAAATCTTACCAACCTCCAAATTTTGAACAGCATATGCCAGTGGTTTGCAAAATGATTTGTTTTGGACACCCTTCAGATATTCATCAGATGGCTGTTGTTCGAAAAAAAGCTGTTTGGTGACCATCATCAGTGCTTTGTCTGATATGTGGTAGATTTCGGTAATGTTTCGGTGTTCAGAGATAGGGCAGCATTCACAGATGATAGTGACTGTACTTCAATACGTGTAAATGGAGTATGTTTGTGAAAGTGGTCAGGGTCTTGTGTTTCCTGTACTTAACTCTGCACTCCTGTTAAAATGCTTCATGGACCAATATCATGGGAGAGTTTGGGAGTGATTCACTGAGGTATGTTTTGCTGGATCAAAATTTGCACCTCTACAAAATTATTAAAGATGAAGAAAAGATGTGAAATTAAAAGCCTTTAGTTTTTGCATTTGTACCCCACTGAAAGACGGTGCAAAATTTGCATCAGTAAAAATGCCTTGTCCATGACTCTTTTAAAATACATATAACATACTGTATCTGTAGGCAATATATCCCAACTTGTGATTGAAAGATGTACAAAAAAGATTTGTCGTTGTCAGTCAGAATTTCTTCAGCCTGCAGTTGTCAGACATTATGAAAATAAAGATGTTTTTCATGAGTGGATCACCTGAAATGTGCCTTTTTAATGACTCTCACACACCATTATGAGATCATTCTGTTCCGAAAGACACACCTTTTAACATTTTGAAATTTCTACATTTAAAGGAATAGTACACACAAAAACATTTGCTCTAAATTACTCACCAACCAAGATGTAGAGGAGTTTGTTTCTTCATGGGAACAGAAATTTAGCATTACATGACATGCTCAACAATGGAATCCTCTGCAGTGAATGGGTGCCGCCTGAAGGAGAGTCCAAACAGCTGATAAAAACATCACAATCATATACACAAGTAATTTACATGTCTCCAATTGTAAATTAACAACTTGTGATTCGAAAAGCTGTACATTTAAAGATATAGTTAAAATGCAAGTTGTCAATCTATAATACTGTATTTCTCTCATTCTTTCGGCGCCCATTCACTGCAGAGGATCCACTGGTGAGCAAATGATGTAATGCTAAATTTCTCCAGATCTGTTCCAATGAAGAAACTAACGGAGTTTAAGTACATTTTCAGCACATTTTCTCTTATTTCTGGGATATCTCAATGTTATTTAGTTACAAATTGTAAAAAAAATTAACACCTTAAGATCCAATCTAACTATCCAGAACACCACAGCTTATTTAAATCTCACCAGATCAACCTCATGTTCCTTAAACGTGTAATTTCTTTCTTCTTGTTGGCAGAAAGTCTCTTTCATTTTTACTGAATGGAAAAATGAAAGTGAATGATCACTTACATCTTCAGTCCCTAATGGCCTAATATCTCCTTTTATCTCCTGTTCCTGTAGCTCAGTGGTAGAGCATTGCGTTAACAGCACAAAAGGTTGTGGGTTTGATTTCCTCAGTCTGAATACACTGTAAGTCACTTTGGATAAAAGCGTCTGATAAATGAAAATGTAGTTAATAGATTCGAGTATGTTGCACAAAAGAAAGTGATGAAGTACAAAGACTGGAACTCAAATAATTTGATCTAAGGGTTTATAATGTTCGACCAGCATTTATTCTGCAGATATGTCCTGACACATTGCAAATAGTTGACTGAAGGGCAATGACACAAATACCAGTTCCTGAAAGATAAAATGAGAAAAGGTGGCCATATCTCTGTAGGAGTGTGAAGATATATTTAAGAGTCACAAGAACAACGGAATTTAACAAAAATCAAACCAAAATAATTTCTTGAATTATCCATCTATACTAATTTGGTATTTTAGATAAAACATTTTGTAATCTGATCCCATCTGCCAACCTGTCAAAATGTCCCTCGCACTGATTTAATTGTGTAAAGACAATCACGTGGGCCATAGAGTACAGAGCCGTGCATTTCGTTTTCCTCGCTTGATTTTTTAATTGCAAATGATTTACACAAACAAACATCCAAAAATGTTAATTTGTCAAAAATCAGTTAACAGATCACTGTAGCTTACTGTGAAATGCTATATATTAACCATTTTAATTTTCTGTTCTGTGGAGTTCATAAAAAGAAATGAAAACAATAGTTCAACTGAACGGCAGAAGTATTCTGAAATAAATAGGTTCTTTTTCAAAGGCAGCCAACCTTACAATTTAATAAAACAAATGACCATGCCAACAGCTCTGGAAAAACCTGATGAAAAGATGAACTGGTGGAGAAGCTTTCAAGTAGATTAAACCTGTTTCTCTTCAAACCAGTTTACATTGCAGCTCAGACAATCCCTCTTCCTTCAAGCGTCTTGCCATTATCCTGGTGAAGCACCAGGTCGTGTGTCACAAGAGAGCTGTGGATGTGCGTCTGCTGGCAGCTAGCTGATGATCTTGCTTATGGCCTGTAAAGAGGGGAAGTCATCATCGCCGATGTGCAGGGTTTTATGGGTGTTGAAGTCTTTCAGAGCCAGCACCTGCTTACAGGTGGGACACACTTGGCAGTCCAGCTCCAGGTGGTTGCTGGTGGTGCCTGTCTGCCAGGCTTTCTTTTTGTTTTTTTTGGGCTTGGAGTCTTGCTGCTGTTTCTCAAGAGCCTTGAAGTCTCCGTGGGCAGTGAGGAGCTCCTGTTGCTTGCGAGTGTCTGGGAGGAGAACCAGCAGCTCGTTGAAGACCCTGTTGAAATTCTCTCCCAACAGCTCTTGGCAGCTTTTGTAGTACCGGACAGCAGGTATTAAACCCTGCTCAAGAGAAAAGAGAGTTTATTAATATCCTATACAGGACAAATAGTAGAGATCAATGGAATATATTGTGCAGGAGTAATAGCATCTACCATATGATGACACTGGATAAAAAAAGATAACTGAAATGATCTTGGTTTGATTGGTACCTGTCTAAATTGGCCTGAATGGTTTTTGAACTCATTGAACTTGGTTTCATCATTTTGAAGGAAATTCTTAATAGACTGAATAAGGTCCATGTTTCTCTGCTGGAAATGTTCAGGTATGAGGTAGGATCCAACAGCAGGTGCCCCTCTGAAAGAAAACAATGCTTAATGAGAATTTTTTTTTTTTTTTTAAACAATTATCTTTTGTCAAACTGATTTTTTTTTAAATGCAATTTATTCCATTGATGTAAAGCAGAATTTTCAGCATCATTTCTCCATTCTTTAGTGTCACATGATCCTTCAGAAATCATTCTAACATACTGATTTGCTGCTCAAGAAACAATTCTTAATGTTAACTTGTATTATTATTATGGCATTTTATCAACATTCTCTCCAATACTGGCTCTGTAACATTAAGACTATTACATTTTTTTTTACTAAGATTTAATATCTTCAAAATATAACAGTGACTCAAACAGGGAACACACCCCACATCACATTCTCTAACCTATTAACAGCAGGCATTGATGGTTCCACCACGTTACTGTTGAGCGGGATGCCGGTGAATCCTGGGGGAGGCTTGCTGACACCAGGCCCAAGGCCAGGAGGAGGAGGAGGAGGCAGCGCACTCGGTGTGCTCTTCATTGGAAATGCACTTTTAAAGCCTGAAAACACAAGTAAGCACTTATGACCAATGTCATTTTGGGCACTGCTTTAAGAAAAGGAACCTGCTTACCAGGCGGAGGTTTTCTAGAGACAAGAGCAGGAAATTCCTCCTCCTTGGGTGGAGGAGGTTGGTCGGTTACTGGCTGCTTTAGAGGGGAAGGAATATTTTCAGGAAATGATGTACAGGACAGTGCTTCTGCTGGCTTCTCCGCAAGTCCATTTATAAAAGAGTTGGTTTTGTCTGGTGGCTTCATCTCAGGAACATTCTCTTTGTGAGCCATTTTGGACACAGACTCCGAAGTGTGAGAGGGAGAGCCCAGAGATGAAGTCGTGGCTTGCTTCTTTTTCTTATTGGTTTTGGGGTTGGGCTGAGATGAGCCACCTTTTACAGTCAACAAAGTGGAGATGTCAAGCATAGTCGGTACCGTGCGGATCTCCTGGGCCGTTTTACCAGTCTGGGGGTCCTCGTCATCCGATGAGGACGGACATTTGACTTTAGGTGGAGCTTTATGGGTTTCAGCAGATGTGAGCTTCTTTTTGCGGCGGGATGAGGAGGCAGTGAGAGGCTGAGGCACACTTCCACTGGGCGGCGGGTCACTGGCGGACAGTATGGATGAAGAGACAGTAGGGGTTGTTCTGGTGGGCAGAACCACAGGTTTATTGGAAACCACCACAGGTTTGCTTCCGGCTTGAGACCAGGCTGATGCTGAGTTTGATTGTGGCTTCAGTGGTTTGATCTTGGAGACCAGTGCAGGAAAGTCCTCCTCCTGGAAGGACGAATGTTTCTTGGGTTGATTTGTGTATGCAGGTGTCATTGGAGCGGAAACAACTGAGCTAGACAAGCTTGGGAAATCATCTTCCTTCAGGGAGACAGAGGTTTCTTTGATCTTGCTGCAATGACAGGAAGACATTGTAAAATACTAATCTGATTTAATTAAATCAATGTACAAAACCAGATTTTTAAGTGGTGCTTGCCCATGATGCTTGAATGTTTCTTGCTGTTGCATATAATTTTCCTGATTTGTTCTGCATTTCTTTGCATGTTGATTGCACCACACGACTTTGATTTGGCAGACATAATAAAAGATTGTCAAATTATCTAAGGATTCATTTTCAAGCATTCAGAAGCCCCTTTCTTTCGTTGAGATTTCGGGACAGCTTTATCAGTCTAGTTTTGCGTAAAAAAAAAAAAAACATTTGTATTTAGCTTTAACTTAATTTGATTAACTAACTTATTTTGTTTCAGTTAGTTGCCAAGGCAACATTTCTAATTTTCATTTAAGTTCTTCAAATATTAAAATTTTATTCCAGCTTTATTTAAATAAACAACTACTGACAGTTACATCAGCCTGGCATTTTTTACTTCATGCCCCACACTTTGATATCAATTTTAATACAGACATAATAATAAACGGAGCAATTCCAATAGGGTCCTCGCACTGCAGTGCTCGGGCCCTAATTATAAAATAAATAAAACAATTCACAGAAAGCGCTGCATTTACATCACTGAACAAATCTGAATAAACACATCTGGACAAAATAGATAAATCAAGAATGCAAGCACTAATAAATAAGAAATTACATTAGCATTCCTACATAGAAAAAAACAACACCACAAATCTTACTAAAAACAGGACAGACATACCTTTGAATAGGGGCTGGAGGTGCAGCTGCCCCTAAAACTGGGAAGTCCTGACCAGCCAAAGAGGCATTACTCTTCACTGATCGAGCTGAAATAGATTCAAACATGCAATTTCATCAACTTCCAAAATAAATAAATATATATATAAACATACAATATTTGACCATAATTCCACCATACCTAGCATTTCGTTCGTCTGCTTGGCAGTGCCTCTGTTGTTTCTCATGTCATCAGGCTCCATCTTTTCTTCTTTGCGTGGCTTCTGAATACTCCTCTCTTGCACATGGCTTCTCTCTTCCTGGTGGCCGGCCATCGAAGCTCGCAGAGCAGCAGCCATTGCACGGTCCTCTTCCTCTCTGTGGACAACAACTCTCTCAGTCTTCCATGAGCACTTTTATACATGTTAAAATGCAGTACTGATGAGGACCTACCGATTATATCTCCAGCTCCTGACATGCTGCTGCCCTCCAGGGGCTCGTCCTCTTCCTGGTCTTCCCTGTCTGTTGAAGCGATCCACTTCCTCATAGTCATCGCCACCAACTATCAGACAAAAGAAAGACATCCAAATGGGCCTGATGAAGGCATTCGGCTCCTAAATCATATGCAACTCACAGAAAGAGCAAATTCAGCTTTACCGTCATTTCTTCGTTGCTGTCTGTGTGCATAGTTGAACTGAATGTCGATTTGCCGATTCTGCCGTGCCTCGGCCCGGTTTTTGCTGTGGGCAGCAGCTTTGTGAGCCTTATAGTCAATCTCAGTGCGGAAAGCATGAGTGAACTGCTCTGTACTGCAGCGGCCCTCCTCGCAGAGGTAATGACTCTCTCTGAAGTGCTCACTGAGGTACTGGTAGTCACTATAAGACAAAAATAAAAGTATATTTTAAATTAAAGTACATTTAAATTAAGTAGTAATGATTTTGTAGCTCCGCTGACACTGGTAGTGCCCTGTGATTTCAATGCTGCAGAAAACATGGACAGAATTGCAGAATCCAGTCATAATGTATAACGCAGGAGCTGCTCCAAGAGTCACTATATGAGAGTTTCCCCAATTGATTTATTAAAAATAGTGTTATATTATATACACAAAGAAACCTAAATATCTTTGCAACAAACGGTCAAAAAAATAAAAAAATAGTTTGGTTTAACATGAATAAATTGTGACAAAAATGCTTTACTATTTTACAATAGAATGTACTTCCACTGAAAATGTAATGTTTAATCCCTTCATTTAATTTGTGTTAAACTTTTAATAAATTGGTGTTGAATTGTATACCCTAGTGAAAAAAAAAATATACAAAAATGTATCTGAAATACATTTAGGTTTTGCTAAGTATACAACAAATACATTTACATATTTACGTGCTTAATAAAAATACCCTGCAAAATGTACATTTGATATACTAAACTGGTATATTAAAGTCTGCTAAATTACTATTTATAACTAATTGTGTGCTTAATGCACTTTAATTGTGCAAAAGAAGTGCCAAGGTCTAATTAAAGATATACTGAAGTATTTTTGAACTATTGTAAATATACTTCAGGTAATCTTTAAATATCTTGATTTTTATAGAGATCATACAACCTTATTAATAGCAATTTTAAAACATTTTAGGCAAAATATTAAGAAATGTGGAGATGTCAATAAATATGTTAATTGATGTGAAGCATAGTTCAAATCCATTAACATAAAGCAAAAGTATTTTAATTAAATTATGGCATACATGCACTAATTTTCAATTCCATGCTTAATTATTTTGGGTCTACACCACCCATTCCAATCTGATTGAAGTGTTATTCGAAACAAGCTCAAATGGATGGATCGAGGTGTTTACATGAAAGGATTTTAGTCAGATTGAACCATCAACTAGGTGTATGCAATCATAGCCACAGTGAGTTGCATCTGGAAATAAACAAACGTTAATAAGTAAAAAAACGTGAACCAGAAGAGGTCTATTACCTGTAATACTCCTGAGCTCCATCTGCATCACAGAAATGGCAGAAGAAATGATCTCGCCGCAGGTGCTTCAACAACTCATCGTTGTCCAGGTATCGATCGTCGCAGAATTTACAAAGCGGATGTCCACGATGTGAAGTATCATCCGGGTCCCCTTGTGTTCGATGACGAGCCAGCTCTTTCCGATTGTACCACTTCCTCTCGTATGAGAATATCTGTACACAGAGCAAACTATTCATTGTAGGAATAAGGAGTGTGCAAACAAAATAATAATTTATTAAAACGCAACACTCTACCTTCAGGTGCTTTGCACATAACTTGCAGCAGAAGAGTTCATGTTGTTTTCGCATATGTTGCTCTAATTCTTCAAATCTGGAGAACACTTTTGGCTCCGTGCATTGAGGACATTCATGTGACAAAATCTTCCTGCATTTATTTGTAAAAGATAAAAAGAGATTGTAAAGCAATAAACTTCAAAATATTGTTTATTTTAAGATGAAAAATAGGGCTGGGAAACCATGTAAAATTAAGAAGTATTGTGAGGATTTTAATCCACTCTCTTTTTTTGGCAAGTAAACTGAAAGATAATGTCAGAGTTGTTCATTTCAACTCAGGTCACACCAACTTCAAAAATGTCAAAACATTGGTTATTTTTTATAGATTCAAGTATTGTCACAACATAAACGTAGGTAAAACATTACAGCTTATTATTGTGAATTGTTACATTATGCAGAACATATTGTATTCTTAGAGTAGTTTTAAAATATATATTTTTCCTTTTGATTCTTCAGAAAAAATGCCGGACTCCATCCAGCCTTGATTATTTTCAAAATAATTAATCTTGTCATTTTATTCATAGTACATTACACCTTTTCAATCTACAATGAATGTTTAGTTAGCACACATATACATACATATATATACATATGCATATAGATATATACATATAGATACATATATACATATACACACACATACATATATACACACACACATATACATATACATACATATATATATATATATATATATATATATATATATATATATATATATATATATATATATATATATACATACACATATACATATATATACACACACACACACACACACATCCCGGTTGAAAAAAAAGTTCCTACCTGAACTGTGCATATATGTTTCCATCCGCAAAATATATGTCATACTTCTTCTCACACTGATACTGATGAATGTGCAGAGCAGCAAAGGGCTCGGGTTTCTTTATGAAGACCACCTGTAAAATTACATCAATGTTTTTAATAACTGAAGACATTTTTCTTTTAAAAGAATGGAAGACTTCCTTACGGAGCATGAACGACGTTGTCAATGAAGCAAAAAGTTCTAAAAGCCAAATGTGTTCAATTTCCAGACTTGCTGATTAAATGTAACTCTTCACACAGGCAGATCAGAGAGGACTTTCAGAGAAACACACGTCCAGTAGATTCTCACACGAGCTATCTGAAGCTGATTACATTCTGCTGAGCCTCCCGAAAACCATGTCTGTCTAATTATTAAAACACACACTTTTTGAACTTTGTTCCTGGTACATCCTCGCCTGTCGTATGCTAACACCGTGGAGGAACTGGTTGAAACGTCAGGCAATAATTCACCAGTTCTACGCTAAACCAGCTCACTTACAGACTAAAGTCTCCAAGTTTGACTACAATCAAAAGTCGTCGAGAAAGGGAACAGCTAGCTCAAGTTAACTTCTGAAAGACGACACACCTCAGTTAAACTTTCTCGTGACATCTCGTCTACACTGCTAGCGACGCGACGGTCACGGCCGCTCCCGTTCCTAGTGCACCGGGAGCGGTGTAGCGTTAGTGCTGTTCACGGTGTGTCTAAACGGTGTGTGAAGCAGCCGAGGCCTGCGCTCGCTGCTGGAGGAGAGGCGGCGGTACCTTGTCGAGCTGCTCCCGGCAGACGGCGCAGTACTTCTGCTCGCACAGCACCCGCATCTTGGTGGAGCAGCGGTAACACACCGGGTGATCGCACTTCCCCACGGCGAACAGCTCGATGTCCTGGCAGCACAGCACACACGTGCTCTCCGCGTCTTTCTTCGGGGTTTGTTCCATACTGATAAAAGGCACTGAGTGTGTGGGTTCCCGTTTTATCGGTATAATCCGTTTGGATTTGCAGGGCTCGTGTAACGACAGTACGGGGAGTGAGGCCGGGTGAAGCGCGCTCCTGTGTGCGTAATCGTTCGGTGCAATGCATTATGGGGAACAATAGCCGTAGACAGGAAGAGCTTTTATTATGAAGCACCGGACTTTTATACCGCATACCTTGCGTGAAAGAAAATGCTAACAACATGATAATTATATTAATATGATTTATTATTATTATTATTATTATTATTATTATTATTATTATTATTATTATAAAGATGAGGAAATATGTAATTATATAGATATTAAAATAATATAGTTATATCAATACGATTTAATTAGACGATATATATATATATATATATATATATATATATAAAACAATATTATTCTTTATTAATATAGTTGTAATAATAATAGCAATAACAATAATGTTAATTCTATTAATATTAAAATATAATAATTACGTCAATATTGTTTAATTAAATTGATAAACAAAAATAATTTATTAAACTGTGATTTATTATACATATTACCAATAACACAATCGTATAATTTGGCTTTTGGCCTATTTTTAGCTCATGAAACAATGTACAATATCATTTTTTTAAATAATATATTGACTTGATATATATTTAAATAATTTATAATAATTACCAAATATTAAATGTTCTTATCTTTGTTACTCTGTATTGTTTTACATCATTTTCCTTTATAACACAAATTAGCATTCCTAAAAACTTCCTGAAAATACATTTCCTACAGCATGGCTAGATTACAAGTAAACGATCAAATTTTTTAATTTCTCAATTTTTACAAAAATGTTATTGTTGACTACAGTCATTTGCTCAACCACTTATTACGAACCCCAAATTATCTTGCCCCGAGTAATATACACAGTGCACATGATCCGACTAATATTCTTTAAACCCCATAAATGCATGCATACAGTGACAAATACTCCACAAGAGTCATACAGAAGTGCGATGAAACTTTATTCAATACAAAATACATAAATAGAGCATCTGCAGGTGAAATCAGTGGCAGAAAATATTTGTACACAAAAAAAAAATACATTTATATATGCATACAAAAAAAGCTGCGGTGACAAATAGAAACAAAACAGGGCAACTCGCAGTCAATTGTATTTTACCTCCACCAATCCCTTTTATGTGCAGCCATAACACATTTGATAAGCATAATTAAAATAAGAATATTTATTTCCTTGGCTAAACAATTTTCCCTGTCCAAGTTCTACAAATATTCAAAAAAAACAAAAAAAAAAAAACTATCAAGTAGTCCATACATAGGACCATACCCTTTTCTTGTTTTTCTTTTAAAAAAGAAAAGAAAGAAAAAGCACAATCTGTGATCTTTGACATGGTGCCAGATAAATAGCTTAAACAGCCTTCATTTGTGAAGACCAAATCATGGTATCACTGTTGTACTACTACAGATCCTGTTTTTAATTAAAATCACTGGGTTCAAGCCAGTTATCATCTGCATTGGTATAGATGTATGGGGCAGTTTAAGGGCATAAAAGCATTAATTCTCATGCAGACAAGTAAATAACTGAAATAACATCCCACATAAACTGTGCAATTCATTATTCCATCAGCATTGACATCAGAAATAACATCCCAAAAGTGAAGCAGTAAAACAGATCAAGCTGATGGAAAGAAACATTTAAAGGCAAAAAACAAAAAACTGGTGTTATTCACCAAATCAGCATTTTAACTGGGTGACATCTGACTGAAACAGACAAAGGTTTTGTGCTTTCAATAACTGAAAGCCTTGGCAGAATAGTGTAGCCTAAATCAATGATATGAAGAGTCGTTTTTAAAATAACCACTGTAAAATTTAGAAAATGTAAACAGGTAAGACAATTCACTACACTTGTGCAGCCAGATGGTTAAAAAATGTTGACTCTCCCTCAACAGATACGTTCTTCTTAAAACATCCCTTAAGGAATACAGCATTTGATCTCTTGAGGTAACGCTTACCTAAGTGCTGTATCATTTAGACTCTTCCTTTGATTTTAAATCTACACATCAATATAAAATTCGATAATATCGCTTCATTTAGCAAATATATATATATATATGTGAGCTTTTTAAAGAGAGTGATGCAGTGCACAATAATAATGGAAGGTGTGCTGTAAGTGGTGTTGTTATCTGAACCCTAATGCTCATTACTGTATTCAGACAGACGGTGTGTGAGGTGTGAAGTGCGATGCTGATTTATGCAAGTGTGGTCCTGAAGGCGCTCCATGCGTGGAAACAACGGGTGAAACAGTGAGGCTCGTTGCCCTTGCGCACCAGGCGCAGTTTTCTTGGGTGCTCTGTTTCCTTGGACCTCATGTGCTGAATATAGACCTGATTAAAGAACGACACAAATGTTAAGTAGACACAAGACAGGCCAGGAGGCAAGTGTGTATGTGTGCAAAGATTAAAAACAAAGTGCTGGTGTACAATAAAACTACCACTCAATGTGTCACTGACCTGACAAGCCTTCAAGCTCAGTTTAATCTCCACCTGGCTTGTCTGTGTGCCTACCCACATATAAACCTGTAAAACAAGCAAACAAAAAAAAAAGCTCAGCAACAACAACAACAAAAAAAATCACTGCCAAGAGAATCTTTTTTATTGCATGCATGAAGCTCTACCTCTTTCCCATTGTCCAAAAGCATGATGTCGTCATCGGCCAGGTCATCCTGACAGAAGTCGGAGCACTTCTCAGATATAGCAAAGTAACCCTTCTCATTGGAGCACCTGAGACAAAATGACAAATCTATTATTACCTCAAAAGTGTCATTTATTCCTGTGATGGTAAAGCCGAAATTTCAGCAGTCACTACTTTAGAGTCACATGACCCTTCAGAAATCATTCAAATTTGCTGATCAAGAAACATTTCTTATTATAAGCAATGTTGAAATCAGTTGTGCCATTTAATAATTTTGTGGAAACCATGTTAACTTATTTATTCTTGAATGAAAATTTCAAAAGAACAGCATTTATTTGAAATAGAAATCTTTTGTAACACGTGTTTGCAGTCACATTTGCAGAATAAGAGCATTCACTTCTTGCTAGAAAAATACCTGCCTCCAAACTTCTGAGCAGTGGTGTATTTAAATAACTTGAACTGCAATGAAATACTCACCTAAAGAGTCTAGCGTATTTCATGTACTCTGCGTCTTCATCGTATGACTTCTGTGAGCCGATGCCAACCCAGAAGAAATTTTCTGGCTCTTCTCCTTCATTTATCACCTGAAGAAAAGCGAAAAAAGAAAACAATAATTGTTAAAGAAAAAAATAAGTACAAGATGTAATGTGCATGTTTTGATTTTGGTATGAACCTGTTTGCTGTAGGTGTCATCAAACATGGTGTTCATGATGTCCTCTGCCAGTTTGGCTTCATCTGGGTCTGCTGCTCGGCCCACCCACGTGTACACGATTCCCTGGTTGTCTGTACTTTCAAATGGCACCTACACAAATAATGTTTGAATCATTAACTGTTTATAAACCACTGCAAGTTATCTTTATTACTATCTGATGATTTATAATACATGCTACATTAAAGTACATTCATGTTTACCTTCAATATGAAGCAGAATTCAGAGTTGAGGTTACTGGAATCTGTGGCTATTTGAATAGTCCTAAAAACGCACCAGAAACACCAAATGTGTCATTTTTTAAAAAATTTTAGATAAAAGATGAAAATATGCTACCTGGACAAAACATAAATATAGTTACCTGGTGCATAGCGCACTTCCATTTGTCCGGATGTGGTATAAACTTGGCTGCACACTGTCCACTTTTAGCTTCCTCTTGCCTTTGTGGATGATGAACTTCCTTTTGAAATGTGACAAGAACTTCAGATTCTCCTGCTGCTGGGTCATCCGAACAACCTGAAACATACACAAGATGATGACGACGTCTTCTTTAAAAAAAAAAGTTAATGCCATAACATAAGAAGGATTACACAGTCAATGTAACATGAGTCACTACAACAGAATGAGGATACATTTCATAACATGCACAATAACCATGTAAACATGTGATACCTCCAGTTTGCCTGGGAACAAGCTCTCAAACTTCTTCTGCAGGCTGAAAGTGAAGGTCAGCCAGCCCATGTTGGAGGCCTCACGGCCCTGCCAGAAGTAAACCACACACTGGAAGTCTTCCTCAGGCTGTTTGTCCTCATCTTCTCCTTCTCCTTTCTCTTTGTCTTTCTCCTGATCATCCTCATACTCCACTGGCACCCAGTACCTGAGACAGACACAAATATCCCATTATTTAATTGTAACATCTTCAGGTATCTAAAACATTAGTTATTTTTATACAGAACAAATCGACACCAGCACACTGAGGATCAGATTTAATGGAAAGGGTGTGCTGTGTCTTTTTTTTTTTGTCTAATGCAGGTGTTCTCCACTTTCCTGTAGATTTGAGCTCCAATTCTAATTAAACAGAGCTGAACAAGCTAATCAAGGTCTTGAGGATCAATATAAAGTGACAGGAAGGTGGGATTGAGCAAGGTTGGAGCTCTGCAGGTAAAGTGGACCTCGAGGGCCAGAGCTGAGAACCCCTGGACTAATGATTTCACTTAGTTAACAATCATTATTCTGTCCATCTGAGAACTGATGAACATTACCACCCAGCTGCAATTCTTGCAGTTATTTTTAGTGAAACCATTTGACCAACCTGCAGAGAAATACGTAGCAATCCTGAGTATAAAAGTGTCCAAATTCCTCCTCTGGTAAACGGGCAAACTTCTTCCCCTCCAGAACAAATCCCTCCATGCCATCCAAATCCTCGTTCCACTCCTCGATCATCTGCTCCGCCTGTCAGAGTCACAACAAACCCACAAAGATACTGATTTTTACAGAACTGTAGCAGAAAATGAAAGGTTGGGATTAAAGAGCTGTTAAAGAAGTCTTACCTCTGTGAGAGGCATTGCTGGCTGTCTAGGAAGGAACAGAGCTGTTAGGTCAGCTTTCATCTGGTCCTTCTGCTCCGCATCCTTCTTCACCTTTCCAGTCAAGCCCTCTTTTTGCTTCACACTCTCTGCGTTCCTGGTATAATCCACCTTCAGCACGTCATCCCAGTTCTTGAACTTGGATTTGAAGACCTGTCGAGTGTAACATGGTATTGGAGCAGGAATTGAAACAATTCTTTTAAAATGCAGTTTCATTTAAAAGGAGGACTGTAAATGTTTTTATTTTTTCAATTTTACCTGGCACTCTGTGCCCTCCAGATTACGGATGACCACAGCATGTTTTGGTCGATGGAGGATACTGCACACCTCTTGGCCCAGCTTCAATGCAGCTGCCCTCACAAGACGTGGGGATTTACGGCCGATCCAAATGAAGACATCAGACCAGCAATCTAAGATGTAGACACCTTTAGTGTCTAAAAGACCTTGTACCTAAAACAGCAAGACATTCCACTAGTTAAATGTAATCAGGGACGATACCATACTAATAATTCACTGATAAAAAATAAAAAAAAATAAAAATAAAATAGTAGTAAAAGAATTTTGTTTTTTTACATTTGAGATAAATAAATAAATAAATATATATATATATATATAATGCATATAATGCATATATATATATTCAGGGACAATACCATACTAATAATTAACTGATAAAACAAAAGACTAGTTGTAGTAAAATAAGTTTTTTTTTTTGTAAATTTATTTGAAATTGTAAAAACTTATATTGTTACAAAAATTTGAAACTTGATAAATTCATTTCTATCCTTGCTGAAAGAAAGGATTAATTTCTTTGTTTATAATTATTATTAATACCAAACATTTGAATGGTAGTGTAAACTCAAATGATTTTAGAAGCATTAAAAACAGAACATGGAAATGACAAATCACAACCGTCTAAACTCTGCATTTACCAGTCTTTGCTCTGGAACCACATCTAGTTTGAGCTTGTCCTTGTGCTCCACAGAGAGTTTGTAGTTAATCTGAGGAAGTTCAAGGTATCCCAAGCCCAAACCAACCTAACAGACCAAGAAAGTACAAAATATTTTACAACATGTGGTTTTGGAAAGGAATGCACAACAAATAATAAACCATTCCCTGACCTTATAGATTTTGGGTCGGACAGGAGTGAAGTCATCTGGGATATGTTTCTTGATTTCCTCAGGCTGCCCGCCAAGAATTTCCCAGAATTCTGGAGGTTCTTGATTGTGCATCAAAGTTGTAATCTCTGCTTTGCCTTTTCGCTCATTTTTGTTGATCTTCTCAGCAAATAACCTATAAATAAGACAGGCACTACTACATATCTGAACCACAAGAGGGGGGAAGACAGCTTATTTGTTTGCATCTTACCTTGCTTTTGTAGTAGCAGCAAGTGTTGCATTGCCTCCTCTCCAAACAAATATTTCAAGACCAGCGTCCACCAAAAAGACAAACCTTAAAATTGAAAAAAAAAAAAAAAACATTAATCAGATTGAATCACTCCCACCATAGTACATAACAGAGCAAAAAGCGCATTAAGCTCACCGAGGATCGAGTGAGGATGCTTTCAGAGGCACCGACTCTAATTTGATGTTCTTTTTCCCATAAACCCTGTACAACCTGCCCAAAACACAAAACAAACAGGATTAGTGCGAGTCACACCAGGGATAAGCTGGAGAAGCTGTCCTGGGTGTTGTTTTCGGTGGGGCACCTGGTTGGGTATTGAGTATCCTCTACAGAGTAAAATCCACTGGCAGTTCCACCCTCAATATAAGAAATCTCATTGTTGAACACCTAAAAAGACACATTTCAGAAAAATATAGCTGAGTATATACTGATAAAACAGAAACACATCGTTTTGTGCAGAAAAAAAAAAAGTTGGTTTTACTGACTGCAGTGAATTCTTCACTCTCGTCTCCCATCTCCTCTCTGATAGTCCTGCACTCCGCTCCCAAATAATTACGGAGGTTGACAGCATGGATGGCAGAGCCGGCTTTCTTATCAAGGGTAGCATTGTGCCCGATCCAGTAATAGATCTCCCAGTTCAGGGATCCACTGTCATCTAAGAACGCCTGTAGAAATACATTAAAAAGCATTCAATGAAAGAAATGATGAAGACTGAATGCAGATCTCATAAAAAATTTCAAAAACAAAATTGCATTATAGTACATTTCATCATCATGCTCATTTAACAAAAAAAAAAAAAAAAAAAAAAAAAAAAAAAAGAGCAAGAGAGAGAGAGAAAAAAAAAGTACAGGCCTGACCTTGAGAACAATGTAACAGTCTGCCTCGTAGAACTTTCCATGGAAGGCCTCGTCCACCTGAATGGGTATAAAGTTTTCTATCTGCCAAATGGTAAGACCAGGGATCTGCCCCACATCCTCCAAGAAGAACTCCGAGTAATCCAGCGGAGGTTTCTCTAGCTTCTTGTCCCATCGTTTGGTTTTTAGATCAGAGTATTTCAGTTCTCTATTCTCCTAAAGATTGTGAGAAACATAAAGACCTGGAATGTTTTGACGTGTACCATTATAAAGATTCCACCGTGAGCTCTGCTGTTCTCTTACCTCGATGGATTTGTTCTTCTCCTGAGTCACGTCCGACATTCCCTTCAGCACCTGTTTAGCCTGATCATCCTGGGTCGAGTCCTTGCGTCTCCTTAGCCTCATCTTTCTGGCCATATGATCTCTTGGGGTATTTCCTGCATAAAACAAACATCATATTGCAATTTGAGCTTCATTACAGAGTTATAGTTTGTTTTGTTACTTCAAATTCAGCATATTGAGCCAACAACGGTTAGGTAGGTGTGAACAATAACAACAACAACACTATTAGAGAGAAGAAAAAAAAAAGACAAACATATATTGTACCTCCACCAGCTGCTGCCACAGTGGCTGGAGATGCACCAGCCAATCGCAGTTGGTTCTGCAATGAGAAGTCTATGTTGTACCACTCAGCTGTCCGGTCCACTGGTTTAGGGGGCATTACTAGATTTGGATTCTCCCGGACATCCAAAACCTAAAAAACAATCAGAGATTGTTAATAAACAAATTTATTCAGCATTTATTAATCATTTTAACATATGCATGAGTGTTTGTGGCTTTACTCTTAAAGGGGTCATATGATGCGATTTCGGTTTTTCCGTTCTCTTTGGAGTGTTACAAGATCTTGGTGAATAAAGAAGATCTGTAAAGTTGCAAAGACTAAAGTCTCAAATCCAAAGAAAGATTCTTCAAAGTTAAGACTGCCACGCCCCCCAAAACACGTAGTGTAAACACGCCCCCACATATCTACATCACCATGTGGAAATATTTGCGTTATGCTGCCCAAATGTTCACGCAAAGAAAGAAAGCGTGGTTTCAGTAACCACAGTTAGTGTTGAAGCAGTCATGTCAGGGAGATGCTGTGTGTATCTAGGTGAAAGCTAAAGCACTTTATTGGGTCTTCCAAAAGTAGATGCATTTAGAAATCTTTAAGATTACTACAGTACAGCAACACATTTTATGGATGACCGTTTCGTGAACCTAAGAGAGGAGTTCATTTTGACTTTGCCACGAAAACCTGGCGCTTATGAATCAGTTACAGTAACTATGTTTTGTTATCAGTTTGAGTATTTGCTATTGAATGTTCAAATGCAGAGTTTTGTATCAAGGTAAAACAGCAGCAAAACTTGAGAGCTTGTTGGTCTCAATGTGAGAACTTGTCATATTAACATTTGTATTTGTGAACTGAAATTTTTACTCACAGCTCTGATGTGAAAAGCTGAATCTTTCAATTTGCAAACACTGACAATGATCAAAAAACCCGTGTTTTGAATTGGAAGTTGCAGATTACATATTTACTTTTGCACTTTGCTTCAGTTTTGCTGCACAGTGTCAAGTCGGCACTCTCAGATCTGGCAGTACAAGTTCAAATCTTAGTGCTTTGACTTTTGCAGTATTCCTGTTGCAAAACTAACTTGTGCACTTGTATATGTAGACGTGAGAGAGCAGAGCTGGGACCGGGCCTTGGTGCAAATTAAGACATTTTATTGGTCGATGCCTGACCAATCAACAACTCCACCCATTGCGACTTTATATTTTTTTGTGTATCAGTTATTTGTAAAACACAGCGAATTATTTTCATTGAATATCCTTAGCTTTTAGGATTTTAAGACACTGCACTCATCTTGTAATTCAGGTATTATCTGGTAGGCAAATAATGCAACATCTTTCATATGTATATCCCATTACATATTGCAGAGTAAACTCGCTGTACCAGAGCAGCTGAGAAACAGTTGAGACATGCTTTGATCTCACCGCCACATGCTCATGTGGTTCATGGAGCTATCAATAGTTTCAAACAAATCACACTGTCAATATGTTTGAATGGGATTGATCGGGACAGATAGCATTCTAGTAATTATTAACACATAATGTGCTTTGATTGTGCATGGATAACTATGCTGACTATGCTTTAAAATAGCATTTTATTCTGGGGAATGAAACAGCATTAATATGTTCTCATACACCTTGGCAATCAAATGTGACCAAACACCTTAAGTGCAACTTTTAACCAATAAAATAACTGCACTACATTTTAGCTTAGTTCTGTTTAGTTAATTTGAAGAGATTTTGGCACTAAATAAGCGCAAATGATCATGATCCATGAATGGCCATTTAAAAAATAACATTTTCTAATAAGCTTTTTATTTATATTACAATTAGTGTAGTATTTAGGGTTAAAATAGAGAAAATGTTTATAAATTCCAGTGAAGAGAGGCAAATTAGAGGCATTTGGTGGCCAGAAAGATAATATTCATATGTAATGTCATTTGATAATCATTAGATGGCCTTGTGGATATTTAATAAATACATGTATTTAGCTTTTTAGGCTGTGCTTTTTAATGTACATTTAGACATTATCAAACACTCTATTCTTATAAAAAAATGTAATGTTGCATTTAAAAAGGTTCATTACTGAACAAGCAAATTAGGAATTTAACCCAATAAAGAAGTTTAAATTCATTTTACAAATAACAAAAAACAGAGTTATGTTGCAACTCTGATGCAGCGATATGCAGTGGGATATACATATGAAAGATGTTGCACTATTTGTCTACCAGATAATATCTGAATGACAAGATGAACCTATGAAATGAAAATAGTTTGCAGTGTTTTAAAAATAACTGATACATAAAAAATATCTTTCTTTCTTGGCAAGTCGCGATGGCTGGAGTTGTTGATTTGTCAGGCATCGACCAATAAAATGTATTAATTTGCACCAAAGCCCCGCCCCCAGCTCTGCTCTCTCACATCTACATATACAAGTGCACAAGTGAGTTTTGCCACAGGAATACTGCAAAAGGAGTAGCAAGAGTCAAAGAGCTAGGATTTGAACTTGTACTGCCAGATTTGAGAGCTACTGATTTACCTTCATAGTTTTGGGCACACCCATGCATGTGTGTATGAGAAAGAGAGAGAGAGAGAGAGAGAGAGAGAGAGAGAGAGAGAGAGAGAGAGAGAGAAAGGGGTGAGGGGTCACACAGTGGAGTCAACTGTCTTAACCGTCTGAGGCTTGTTTACTGCAAACTCATAAGAGCTTCCTCACGCCACTCTGTTCCCCTTTTGGGCTTGAACTGATGGTAAAACTAAGGACATTATTAACTGTCTTTACATTTATTTTGAAACGTGAAGCTCGCGATTATGGAAAGGGGCTTTTCATTTGCGACAAGAGAGATAAAAGCATCATATGGCCCCTTTAAGTACGTACATAAAAACCAAATGCTACCATTTAAAAGTTTGAGGCTGGTAAGATTTTTTGTAAATGTTTTTAAAAGAAATCTCAGTAACACTTTCTATGAAGCCCGTATTTATAATCCATTATAAGGGTATTCTTAAATCATTATAATGAATGCATAATGCATTATAAAAAACCTTAGTTGTTGTAACATCTCATGAATATTCATCATTCTTTTTATATATTATAATATTTACTTATTTTTCGTTATAGCTTTTAAGAGTATGATTATTTATAACACAAACACGTTGCATCCACATTTACATTGGATTATATTTCTCATAGTTATAAATGTATTATAAGTCTCATATATTGCAATTTTTCTGATGCTACTTAAAGCGGTCAAAGACCACTTATTAGTAGAAGTAGTAGTAATAATAATAATAAATGATTTTTTTTTTAAACAGCTATAAGATCAGATATCAGATCAGATGAATGTGTAATATGACACATTTTTTGTGAACTATTTTTATTGTAATATCAGTTTAATTATTTTAATAGTACCCTTTAGACAGCTGTTTATGAGTAAGGGGCCGTTCACATATCGTGTCTTTTGCGCGCTCATTTTCGTTATTGCCAATGTAAGTGCGCGGTATGCGCGCTCATAATGGAAGCGACGTGGTCGAGACGCGCTCGTTTTTTTCAGGCGCGTCCGCACCGCATCGAGTTAAAAAACATCTCAACTTTTCAGAGAGCCGCAAGCGCACCGCGGGTAATGTGACAAGAACTAACCAATCAGCTTCATCCTTTCCTGTAACAATGTTGAAAGCTCAGCCAAGATGAAGGAACAGCTGACCATAATTGTATATGGATTACCATTTTGAAATAAATTTAGTAGCAGTGCTACTGCAAGTGATTTTTAGAGCTGCAAATCCATTTATCTTTTGCTGAAATTTCCGCGTTCCATGGAGAGAGCACGTCATGGTTGCTTAGCAACGGCAGATGCCTCAGGGGCGCAACCGTCCGAGCGCTTTGGAAAGAAGGAGAAAGCGGCGCGCCTAGTGTTTTCCACGCGTTTTTAGGGGCGATATGTGAACGGCCCCTAAGTCTGCAACTACATATCAACTAGTGGTCATTAGAGTATTAGTATGTCTGCTATTGTAAATATATGCTAACACTTTATTTTGATGGTCAACAAGATGGTCTATGTCTTTGCAAAGTGTGTTTGCGAGTAAGTCAGCTTATTCTACCACACTAGATTCAACCATTCTTGAGCATACCAATACTCTAATGAGGGTTAGTTGGCATGTAGTTGCAAAGTTGCTAATAGTCGATTGATTAAAGGGACCATTCCAAAGTATTATGAATTCATTAATGATTTAACCCTTATGATGTTTTATAAATACAGGCTTCATAGATGGTGAAACTGAAACCTCTTATGCTCAGCAAGGCTTCATTTATCTAAATCACAAACATAGTAAAAGCAGCAATATTGTGAAATATTACTACTAATTAATATAACTGTTTTTTAAGTTATAGAAGGTTCAAAAGAACAGCATTTGTTTGAAATAGGAATCCTCTGTAATATTATAAAAGGAAAACAATCTAACTGGCCCCAAAATGTATTGTAAGTAATAACAGTAAGAAGAATCTTTTTTTTTCATTTTTAATAAATAGTTCATACCTCCAGGTCAGTGAGGAAATGAACAGCCTCTGGTAATGTCACAAGGCGGTTCTTGTTCAAAACCAGCTTTTTTAATTTCCCACACCTGAACAAATCAAAAAGCCACATATTAATAAAAAATATAATATACATTTGTTTCATAAATGATATCCAACTACCAATAAACAGTCAATTAATCACCTGCAAAGTCCCTCAGGAACAAGCTCCAAATTATTATTTGCAGCCATGAACTCAACCAGGTTGGACAATTTTCCTACACCAGATGGAAGCCCATCAAAATCGATTTTGTTTGAGTTCACATACAGCTTCTTCAGCTTTGACAGCTTGCAAATGGCAGACTTCATATCACATTTAACGGGGGAGAAAAAAAAGAGACAAGATTACCAACAAGTCAATCAAATATATCAATGTAAGCTAAATGTGTTAATGTGATGAAGCATTTTCTCCTGCACATGCACAAAAGCACTTTCAAGTCCCAACTACATCTGATAAGTGCTAAGTTCAACTAAGTTTTACTTTATATGGCAATGAGGGACTTACAGGCAGGGATGTGAGCTGATTCCTAGAAAGGTTGAGCGTCTCGAGTTTAGTCCACTGATCTATGCACAGTGACAGTTCAGATATCTGATTGCTGCTCAGATTGAGCCGTTTGAGATTAGTCAGCGTATACAAGCATTCTGGTACCCGAGTCAGATCATTGCAGGACAGGTCCACATCTACACAGAAACACAAAAGATTTCTTATACATGGAGTTACAGATACTGATGATTGTTTTACAGACAGCAAAGTAACACCCCTGGATCTCTACCTGCTAGGCTGGTGAGACCCTCCAGACTCGTGGGCATGTTATTTTGAGTACGCTGAGTGTTCCTTAAATGGAGGGTTTGAAGGGCCACCATAGCAGGTAACTGCCTGTTACCACAAAGGCACACAAGCGAGAAAGAGTTTAGAGGCAATGCTGATAACACAACGATGTCATCTGATTTGGCAGAGTACAAACTGCACAGACAGAAATAAATCAACTTGTAAAAAACATCCGTCTTACCTCAGCTGTGCATGCATAAGCGGATTATTATTGAGTATGAGGGTCTGCAATTGGATCAAGCGTCTCAACTGAGGAGGAAGACTGTCCAAATTATTGTCACTTAGGTCCAGGTACAGCAGATCGGTGAGGTTAATGAACAGCTGATTTGGAATGTTATCAATGCTGTGAGAAAGAGCAAACATCAGAGATGAGTATCAGATTACACGAGTTCACAGAAATCCATGGGTAAAGCCAATATGAACTCAAAATGACAAAGAAAATTATGATGGGGAAAAGTCATGTAAATATCCTACTGGCATTTTCATAATAAACAATTTTTTTTTTGTCATGTTTTTTTTTTTTTTTATCAGGTAAAAATTGTGGATAAAAATATTATCATACTTATTCAGTAAAATCACAAACATTTGGAAATGTCAAGGGCCTTCAAATATATTTGTGGACAAAATGCGAGGGGCGTGAAGGTAGAAAGGTTGAGAACCACTGATGGATGGATGTTGCATTGGGTTTTATTTCAGCATCTTGCGAGAAAAATGCAGGCACAAAAAATGCATCCTTTGACTAGGCCCCCAAACCCTCCCCAGGATCTCTTTCAAAATACCAGATAATAAAAATAAAATACAAGTTTGTTTCAATGAGTAATCATTATTCCTCACTTCCAAGAACAGGAGTACAAAATAGAAAGACGAACCTATTGTGGCTGAGGTTTAAGACTAACATGTTCTTGGAGTTCTCCAAGTCCCGAGGGATTTCTGTTAGTTGGTTGTAGCTCAGATCCTGAACAGAAGAGGGAACAACACACCTAAGCACACATATCTTTTACCATAATACAACACACAATCTATGACAAATTCACTGATCGGGAGTCGGGACACAGCCCTGTTTACATAAAATTGAATCATGCCTGTAATTTTGCACTTAACTGAGATATATATACTTCATCCACCAGAGAGAGAAATGAACACACAGTAATTCTCTACATACCAGCACAGAAAGATCATCCAGCTGAAAAATATCATCAGGAACACCAGAGTTCTTCAGGCTGTTTGCTCTAGCCACAACCGCCTGCAGCAAAATAACAAGAGCACGTGAAATGCTTGTCAGAACATTTCCAACAAAAATGTGGAAAATAATGCGGTGTTAATTCAAAATGCATTTAAAATATTTGGGGTCAGTAACATATTTTCATGATTCTCTGATGAATAGAAAGTCCAAAAACAGCATTTATTTGAAAAATAATATTCTTAAACATTAAACAAAACATTACAAGAAATATTTTGGAACATTATAAATGTCCTTATTGGCTTTTTGTTTATTGCATACTTGCTGAACGAAAGTACTGAATACTTTCAAAATAACAACACTATAAAGGTTCTGACCCCAAACTTTTGAACGCTAGTGAATGGTACGTTAATATTTATATATCCTTATGTCAAATGTAAGCAGAGGAACATGTGATTGACAGAGCATTACGACATATTTCACATTACCCTCAGGTTGGGAAGACTTGACAGTTCTCCATGCAATGTCGTCAGGCTGTTGTGACTCACGGACAAATGTTCCTGATTTCACACAAAAGAGCAAAAAAAAAGACCCAAGATTGAGCATTAGTAAGTTGACAGTCTAATTGCGAAATATGAAAATGTGACTCAGCTGTGTAATTGACAATCACCAGTTTCTGCAGGGAGGACAGCTCCTCTGGAAGATAGCAAAGCCCTGTTCTGTTCAGCTTCAGCCACCGCAAGCTGGTCATAGACTTGACGTGCTCAGGAAAATAACCCCCCTGTGTTCAACAGAAGAGATACAAGTATTAGTCTCAGATCTGACCATCATGAGTCAGTTTTTGTGTAAGTGAGTTGGCAGTTTTTGATGTATCTGCTACATTGATGTAATCTTCCAAACAGTACGACTTGCCTCTTTCTGAAGCTTAAAATTGATCTCAAACAAGCTAAACCTGGTAGATTGATGTCACTTCAAGGCAGAAAAGTTATGGGGTGTGTTTGCTATGGCAACAACATGAGCCTAAGCTAGAAAACTTGCATGATGTTCACACAGTCGTGTCAAGAGGAGTACACCTGCCTTTACATTCAGACTCACAGAGCCTCAGTACAAAGGTACTCAAGCGAACCAACACGCTTGAGAGCTTGTGTAATGTAATACCGCTTAAGAAAATTCTCTTGTAAGATAATTATGCATTGAACATATTTAATGCTAAAAATCTTCTTTCTCATGTTCATACTGATGAACTCTAATCTAAAAGAAGCTGAAGCATGTTTGAAATCAAGTGCGTCAGCAGCGCAGTTCATTTATCGAGGCCAGATGCATTATAGTGTCACCAAACACATCTGACTGGCTAACAAACTTGTAGTTACTTCCTTGCTGTCACACAGCTTGACTAAGCGACAAATTCTGACAAGTCTCAAGCTAACGCCCAGTGTCCGTAAGCTAACACGGTTAGCGCTGCTAGCTCACCATCCCAACTGTTTTGACACGCTAACTAGCCTACATCACTTTCCTCGTTTGAGCGGATGATTTATTATCAAAACCCAGTACAAACAGACGAATTAAAGCAGAATCCTCACCTTAAAGTCGTTCCCACTTAGATCTACTCCCCTGATAAAGGGGAGAACTCCGGTCGCGGCCATGTCTAGTTCAGGATATGGCAGCAGTCACAGCCCGTTTCTTTCTGTTTTGGCAGCGGCTGCTAGAGGATCAAACACTCCCCCGCCCTCCGCTCACATGGTACAGCCCACTAACTACTCAGCGTCACCTACCACAAAAAGTTTATTTCTTTTTCGTTAAAACTGCTACTTAAACCCTCCCAAAACGTGCTAAGGAACACCCTACTGCAGTTGACTCAGAACTGACGCATTACTGAATCATGTGCAGAGCAGATACACTGACAGGGCCTGGGACAAAGATGTGAGGGGTTGAATGGCTCTACTGGGATCATGGGCTCCCCTCAACCCTAGGGGCTGTCACAACATTCCCAGTTATTCAACCTGGACACAAATAATTTGCAATTTATGCTACTGAATCCATAACATTTACATTATATTTATGCATTTAGCAGATAAAAAAAAAAAGAAGAAAAAAAAAGAAGGGGAGAGTAACAAAAGCAATTAATCAAAGTGTCAAAAATATATAAAGTATATCTAATAATACTTACAGATGTAAATGTACTGCATTTTAACATATTTACTGTAGTACTAACAACAGGAAACTTATTGTTCTTTAGTATTAATCACTATAATGTATAAAAATGGACAAATTATGGAATTTAAAATGCATTATTAACTTTATCCGATAAATCTTTTAGTTCAACATTTTATATGTAGTATACAGTAAATGCCAGATTGTGTGATACTGCTCTAGGTCTTGCAATATGTAAACAATTTACTCATGAGAATAAATTACTACACACACACACAGACACACACAAATATGTTTTACTTTTTATTATACATACAAATAATTATACATATAATAAGATTGATTTCATTAATATGCATATTTTTTCTTTTTTTGCAAAAACTGCATGAACCATTTATTTTCATCTGCCCTGTGGACAGGTTCTTGGTCTTTTGGCAGTGTAAGGTTTGTTTGAGGTAGTTTCTGGCCTTTTAGTTCCCAGGATGTCTGGCATCATTTCCTCCAGAGAAATCTTCAGCTAAATAAGTGTCAGGAAATGAAAACTATTAGCAAAAAAAAAAAAAAAAAAAGGACAAAATGTAAGAAATTATTGCCATTGATATATTTACATATCTTGTAACTCATGTAAAACAATCCCTAACTGTTGTTTTCTTCCTCCACAAAATGTAGCTCAATGGATCACAATCAAAGCCAATTGGGACATACTTGATGTTTAATATTTGGCCTAGATTTTGCAGCACAAAACGACATAAATAGAAACCAAGCGACTGACAAATTGTCAAAAAAAAAAAATGGCACACTTGACTTTAATATATTTTAAATGTAATTTATATTTCTGTGCTGGTAAAGCTGTATTTTCAGCATCATTACTCCAGTCTTCACCTTCATTTGATGCTCAAGAAACATATCTTATTATTATCTTATGTTGGAAAAGGCTTAATATATTAAAAGAAACTATAAAAACATTTTTATCTGGATTTCTGATTAATAGAATGCTTAAAACACCATTTATTTGCAATAGAAATCTTCTGTAAAATAAGAAATAGTCTTTGATCAATTCCTTTGCTGAATAAATCTTAATTTCTTTTTTCTGTTTTTTATACTGACTCCAATATATATATGCATGCATCTTCACAGCTTTAGACACTGTTTATCATGGTGCACTGAGGTTCATAACAAATCTTAAAACCCTCACTCATCACAGGGTGTTGTCTGCTTGGGTTGGCTGGTCTGCGTTGTCCATCCGAAGACAAAAAACACTGGCATGTTTTGATTTATAAATCTATCCTGGGTTTACTTCATTCCTATCTGTGTACATACATATTTAAAAAGTATGCTTGTAGCTATAGCCTCCGGTCACAGGATATATTTTTACTGTGTGCTCCAGTGGCACGTACTGAATTGGGGAAAAAGACATTTAAATATGCTGCCCCCTCTGCCTGGAATTGTTTGCAAAGTACATTGAAACTGAGGGAAGTGGTTTCGTTGGAGACTTTTAAAGTAGTTTCAAATGCTTTGGAGAATGAATCATCGGGTTGTTAGATGTTTTGGCTAGTTATGTATTGATATTGAAATTTAATGGATATGCTTGTGTGAGTATATGTGTATGTATTGTTGGATGTTATTTGTTATACTCAAACGTGCTGTGTCTGTCAGTCTTGGCCAGAGCGCTCTTGTAAAAGAGATTCCTAATCTCAATGTGCTTCTTTCCTGGTTAAATAAAGACATCAAAACAGACATCATGATAAAGTTTATATATTTAAACTTAATTAGGTAGCCTATTATGAGAAATAAATAAATATAACTTTTTACCTTTTCTGAAAAGGCTTTGAATTCAAGACTCAAGAGATATGTCCTGATACAGATGTGATGCTTGCAGCTACATTCTGTGGGAGGAAAACACGATCAGCAAATAAAGAATATATGTACTACTTATGTACAGCTTTCTCAGTAATTAATAATAAGATAATTATAATAATTACTAGACCAAACAGGTTGTATCCTTACTCATACAATTTGTTGTAATAGCCTTCACTGTAGATCACTGTAAGTTACACCCCGGACAAAATAAATAATAATAACAGCATAAAACCATGAAAAGCTAATTGAGATAAAACATATATAAGCTTAAACGTAATGTCTTTGAATATATATATATATATATATCTGTAAAATTTTAAATTAAGTGCGAACACAGCAGACGAATCATCCGTTATCTGTAAATACTTCCAGTTCCGCCTGATGAGAATTGTCGTAAAAAAATATAGTTAAAGCAATGTGTCAGAATCTGGTTGCTGTGTTGTGTATTTTCCCCAAAAAAATTAAGGAACTAAAAACAAATAATAATAAGTTAAAATAATGATTGTCATATATAAACGAGTCTTGTCCTACGATATGAAGAATAGTATTTCTCCCCTTAAACAACCACACAGCGCGTCATAACAAAATGCATTGCCTGCGTCTCACAACCTACTTAGACACCTACCTAGGCAGCAATATTACGGAGTCGTAAGAGCTTTCCGAGTCCGCTGACTAGAATACACTAACTGCTGTCTAGGTAGGGAGCTTACTAGGTTTTTGACAGCTTCAGCTACTTCCTCATCAGGACAGTCACATGGGAAGCTTACGATCGTTTAAATATGGCTGCTGTTAGAGGATGTTAGTCTGTTGAGCGGCTGGAGTACAGCGAAACAGCTGTGTCTTCGTTTAGATTTGTTATAGAGATGCCGGATTATAAATAGGTTGTATATAAGCGGCGACGATTGCTAGATGCATCAGTTTTTATGAAGGTGACGTTAAAATGTCAGTCAGGCTGGAGAGCATCGTCTTCAAGCTCATGGATATCATATCGTGATCTGGCTTCAGTGGACTAAACCAGCCGTGCTGCAAAGACAGAGAGAGAGTCCTCAGTGCACAGTGTGTTTATCGATTTTGCTGCTTTCAAAATGATCATTGTTTGAGATTCTGAGTATGGAAGCATAATTCAGCTGATGTCTCTCTATATACTCCGAGAACATGATTGGCTCTCCAGATGTGTGGCTTTTACCAAAGAAGATGACTTTGGACTCGTTCTCAGATCCATTCTCACTTCCAGAGGAGTTTTCAGTGCCTTTGTTTGCTCATGCTGCCAATGCAAATCCCTGGACGAAGACATCCTATGCAAAATTCTCAAAAGATTTCATACTCATCTCTGAATTTTCAGAACAGGTTGGTCCTCAGCCTTTACTCACCATTCCCAATGATCCCAAAGTGTGTGGACATTTGACCTTAACTACTTCTCACTTCGCATCATGTCTGTGGACTACCAGGCGTCTTTTGTTGGGCATCCTCCTGGCAGTAACTACCCAAGGCTCAATTTGTGGAGGACTCAAAAGTTGTCCTGGGTGATTCCAAGGAAGGGGCGTTCGCTTACGTCCATCATCTGACACTGTACGACTTGGAGGCCCGTGGATTTGTGCGCCCCTTTTGCATGGCCTACATTTCCGCAGACGAAAGGAAGATCATGCATCAGTTTCAAGAGCTGTCATCCGAGTTTTCCAAGGCTTCCGAATTTCTCAAGTCAGGCAACAGAAAGCTTTCGCAAATGAACTGGAAAAGAAACTGAAAGACCTAGAGTACACCAGATCAGTGCTGCACAAAGAGGCTGAGCTGCAGAAAATGAACAATGGCTGTTATTCCACACAAGCTATTGAGAAGGCAAATGAATTGGCCAATATGGAGAAGTCTATCTATGAACACAAAGATCTGCTGAGGCAAATAACATCTTATCCTTCCAGAAAAAAGAAAGATGTCAATTTTGTACAACGCGAGACAGAGAAACTGGCTGACACAAGTGTATTGGATGAAACACCTAATAGTAATCCTTCTGACATTGCAGATAAAACTGTGGAAACTGAAAATGATATTAGAAAGTCCTCTTATACGCCTCAGCTCATTAAGGGCAAATCTGCGAAGTGCTTTGATAAACGCTTGAAAACGATGGAAGAGCTCTGTGACGCCAGCCTTTTTCACCAAACTCTAGAGCAACTAAACATAATTGAGAAGTCTTTCAGAGGAGATCTGTGCTTTATTTACACTAGCCAGATTGACAGGGCTCTTGTGGGCAAACAGAAAGTTACCAGTTTCCTCTTTGAAGCTGAACGCGAATGGGAGAACGAAGTACCCTTAAAGAACTTCAGTATTTCTTCCAACAATCCAACAGTCCCCATTCTGAACTTAACTGGCGAGCCGCTGAGTCTGGAATCATACACAAGCTGCATAGATATAGATCACATTAAGCCAGGTGTGGAGTCTATTGAAGGGCCTCCTGAGTCCAGTTTATCTGACATTACGCAGGAAACCTCAGAGGCCGCCGACACAGAGACCAAAGGGAGTTTCAGTAGTGACAAGAGCATTGAAGCTTTTGGAGGTGTCAGTCCTTCCAGTCTACAGGCAAATTACTTTGATGGTCTCGAAAGAAAGAGCAAGGTATCCATTGCATCACCATCTGAAAGTGCATCCAGCTCTGTTGCTGTCCCACAAAGGATGACTGATGGGAATCTAGTCCTGATGGATGCAGCCTGCTGTATTGGACAGGAGGGTTTCGTTTTTGAGGAACCTTTACCTGAGCTTGCTCAGGAGTGCTGTGGCGACACAGTGGTGAACGAGAACCTCTGTCTCTTCTTCAGGGAGACCCTGCCTTACAGATGGACTACATTTTGAAGAGTCAGCCCTTGCAGAGAGCCCAAACATGGGACTGACTTTTTCTAACTGAACACTGGCGTCTTCTTCGGAGGAGGTGGCGAAAATTAATATCGAAGACGTCTCGGATAGTACAAGCTTTATGAGCGCCTCCACAAGTTCTGACCGTGCTGTGGTCTCGTTCACCTACGGCAGTGCGTTGACGCTAAAGCAGAAGAAGAAAGCTGGTCACAACGCCCTTCGATTCATCAGGCAATATCCATTTGCTCAGCAAGCCATTTTCTGCCTCTTTGTGCGCGAACGCTTGTTATTTTAGTGACGAGGGCACGGTGAGGAAGCTAGTTCAATGCATGTTGTTTTTCGTTCCCAATCTCGGAAAGTACGTGAAACCGTCCAGCCGTGGCTTTCATCGCCATTTCAGCTCACCGACCTGCAGAGATGGAAACTTATTGGGTTGCAGAGTATGTTGCGAAAAGCTGACCTGTAGTCAATCAATAATTCAGTATCTTAGTTTCAAAAGTGGTCAAAACCAGTGTATTTGTTTTGCTTGCAATGCTTTAAATCAGTAACCAAAAGTGCAGTGTTTCATTATTTTCTCTCTCTCTCTCTTTTTTTTTTTTTTTTCAGAGCTGCCTCTCCAGCT
>NC_039245.1:21061907-21106971 GCF_003368295.1 Carassius auratus | reverse complement strand
GGATGGGAGATTTAATTTAACTGAATTCAGTGATAATGTCTTCAGACAGGGAAGGATCCAGGATGTGGTAAAGAGGGCAGACTGGGGAGTCTTTTTTTGAGAATGAAAGAGAGGTTGGAAGAAAAGTTTTTTCCCCCCTTTTTTGTTATCCATCAGAGGGGGGTGGGGGGAGTGCTGACTGGCATGAATCTGGGATACTTTTACTTTGTGTGGTTTAGTCCTGCTTTTTATTGCAAAGATTGTCAAAGGAGTCTGACAAGGGGCCTGCCAGTGTGTTCCTCCATTCCAGACTAAAAAAGGGTGCTGATCCTACAAAAGAACAGAGCCGGGGAGGTTCACGCCTCTGCCTGGTTTCTTATACAGGTTTTAACACATTTTTTTTTGTCGGGTGTTTCAAAAGATTAACAAAAGATGCTGTGTGTCTGTTAGCAGCGCTGGAAAGTTTGAAGCTTTGTGCTTTGTCATGGACCTGTAGAATTTCCGAAGGAGCACAACTTTTTGTTAGAATTTTTGTGATATGTTGCAAATGGGCCATTTCTTGGGTGCTAATTATCTCTTTTATCAAAACTCAAGTACATCTCAGCTATTCAGCCTGTCTTGGAAGTGAGATCTTAAATGTAGTGTCTAAGTGCTGGTTTTTTTTAAAGCACGCTGTTGAGAGGGCTAGAAGTAGGATCTAAAGCATTTAAGTCTGTCATCAGCAGTTGCTGAGCTGTCAGCTGGAAGTCATGGTCAGGGTCGTGCTCCCAGCTCTACAGGCTCTTCACTGCAGAAGAGGCGCCTTTTTAAAGCGAGTATAAGGAACGTGCAGTTGTTTGAAGGCCTCACGAGGTCTGCTGCCGTGGATTGACTGGAGCGCGCCACCATTGTGAGCTTGATTTTGAATGTTAACACTGAGAAATGGCTGGTTAGCATATATATATATATATATATATATATATATATATATATATATATATATATATATATATATATATATATATATAATTTATTTTTTATTTGGGGGGGGGGGGGGGGGGGGGGGTTATGTTAAAAATATATATACCTGTTCATTTATTTACATTGACTTACTTATTGTCATGGTTACTTTTTAATGAGATCTTAGAGTCGTAAATAATACAATGTAAGAGATTAAAAAAGCCCAATGAAGTTACTTTTACTTTTTAAGTCTGTAATTTACTATGAGACAGCAATAAACTTACTTTTTCAGTTCTTACCATTTTCTTTTATTATTTTTATTTATTATAGTATAATCATATTTTTTGGGATTTAGTGGGAAATATGAACCCACTTATTAATTCTGTATAGGCCTATATGCTTAGAATCATGTTAAGATGAATAAATTATATGTTACACTTGTAATAGGCTGACAAGCAGTGTTTTCACTAAAAAATATATCCTAAGTTGCCACTTTAAAATAATTATATGTTACAGTGAATGAATGAATGAATGAAATTATTACACAAATTATTATTATTATTATTATATTTTTTAGCCTTGCTCTTGATAATGAAAAACATGCAATAAACAGTGATGTAGCACTTGCATACATCGTTTGTTTAATAAGAGCATGTACTTTAAAAATGTTTACGCCTGTTTGTGCTCTCCCCCCTCCCCCTCTTTGTCCCTCGCCTGCTGTCCTTTAACGCGTCCTCCCATTGACAGCCTCTCTGCGGTTCCCACAGCAACAATGGCATCAATGCCCGCCCACTGGGCGTGACCAATGCTGTGGGCAGTTTATAAAAACCCCTCCGAGTCTCAATGAGGAGACTCAACGTTAATATGTTACAGTCGGATGACACGCTAGTTTTTTATTTTATTTTTATAGAGTAGGCTATTTAATAGAGGTTTAGATTAATGCCGTTTATATCACAAAGAGAGCGTCCTTTTCTTAGAGTTTGATAAACATGTTGAAAACGTACGACAGGAAAGCTTTGCTCTCCCTCGCTGGAGCGACCGTCACCTGTCTTGCGCTGCTGTTATTTCTGTTGCAGCATCAGCGGATTCAGACGGACGGGATGCAGAACGGGAGTGAAACCGACTTGCGCTCGCTCCAGAGTCTGGGGGAATCAGAGGCTGATAACGGAGCGCAGACTGAGCAGAATGGAAAGAAAGGATTCTCTGCTTATTTTTCAAAGCTGACCCGCAGACGGAGGGATGCGGAAAAGCCCAGCGAGGCGTCCGGAGCGACGACAGACGCGCCGCCTGCTGAAGACATCAGCGCGGATGACATCTTCATCGCAGTGAAGACCACTAAGAAGTTTCACCGGTCCAGACTTGATCTACTGCTGGACACATGGGTATCCAGAAACATGCAGCAGGTATGTTTGTTTGCACGGATACAAACTGTTTGGATAACTTGTTGCACTCTTGGTTACATATTTTACCAGCCGGAAACAAATGAGATTGATCGTGATATTAATGATTAATGGTGTGCACTCTTTCCGCTTCAAAACACCTTTTAGCTATGAATTTAGTTCATGATCCGAGTTTTTTTTTTAAATCTAGTTACATTTTACATTTCTGTCTTTGTTAAATTATAATGTAGTTAACTTCAACAGTTTTAAATTGAGATGGATCAGTAGCTACTGGTTTTCAGGACCAATACTGATTATGCCTGTTTAACTGATTCGCCGTAAATGGATACATTTAAATATAGCTTAAATATTTTAGTATTCAATATTATTACAGATATTTTTAAATATTATTTGTATTTTTTCAATATTAATGGTTGTAAGTTTGTTGTATTTTATTGCATAACAATCAAAAAATTAATAAATAAAAGTTGGCCAGACCTATTTGTCAACCAATCTATAGTATTAATTCTAACAATGTGTATCTACAAGCAGGACTACGAAACCAAAACAAATGTTGTACATCGTTATTAAGGGACCAAAAATCCATTTACATCTGCCTGGCACATTAAAAAAACATGATTGAACTCAGATTCATAGTGCTGTCTGTAGCAGTTGCTGTATTGCTCACAGAGCGATGGGTGGCTGTACGTTTCCCCCTCTCTCCCCTCCTGCTCCATTGTTTGGGGTGTCCCCGTGAATACGCTGGGGCTAAGGATGCACCGCAGCAGTGGCTTCAGAGCTGTCCCCTTCTTAGCACTAACAAAGCATCTTTCTGAAGGGGGAAAGAAAAGCTTTGCCAGCCCCTTGTCTCCCACTCTCCATGGGAACCGAGGATCTGGAGCAGGGGCTGGGTCAAACTACCCAAGTGGTGGGAAAACAGAGTCTTCGTTATGGAGATGCTGGGGGGCACAAAGGGAGAGCATCTATAGGCAAGGGAAGGCTTTTCAGCAGCATGCCAAGTGGCTCACAGTATGAAAATACAGCTCTGAGAAAACAGACCTCTTTTGCAGCCAGCACAAAAAAAAAGCAAGTGTAGAGCAGTCAAAATGATTTTATCCACCACCGAGTAGTTGCTCATACATTTTACAAAAGTCAGTTTAATTGGCCTTGGGGGTCTATCACAATCAGTTTCCCTCACAGCTTAGACAAGAGGGGTTTTATTTTTGTCACAGTTGTAGCAACACTTTTATATACTTGCAGGGTCTCAGTACAAATAACATGATGTTTGTGGCGTTTCTCTGAAAAATGAGGCATGTGGAAAGTGAAAATTTAAATCAGACCTCTTAAGCCTCTGCTCTCATTCAGTCAGCTCAGATTTGTCTTTCACTATACAGTTAAACTGATATGACCACTACAGGAGACTGAAAACTAAGACTAAGTTTGCTCAGTACAGGAGTTGATGGAAGCTAACCCACAGAGGAGAGAGTTAACAGCAGGGATTAATAGCAGCAGCTGGTGGGGAGCAGCGCAGGCATAAAAGACCAGCGTAGACCAGAATACAGGGGGGAGTTCCTGGAGAATGAGTGCCAGGTGGCTGGGTCTACAAGAACAAAAGATAGTTCTAATGCCAGCTATATGAATCCTCGTATTCTCAACATGTGCACACGGAGAGCCGCTCTCAAATGATTTCTACATTCATCTGTGCAACACCTGAGTATGTTAAATCCCAGTTATTGTCATCTGAATGGCCAGGGATTATCCCAAGGACTCCGGTGTACTGTTTGGCTGCTTGCCACAAGAGTTTCAATGGGCCAGGCAGTGTTAGACCCACGGCATGGGAACTTTGTCACAAATGTCACGTGAGATGATGCATGACTGACACTGTGAACATGTTCATAGGGGTTAGAAACTTGTGTAGGAAGGATCTTTCTAACCCGCTTACCTACTTCAGGTGCTGCATCGAGGGGTAATGAACAGCCTACAGTCTCGGGCTGTTTACATGTAAACACTGAGAGCAGATCCAATCTGTGCCTGCTGTTGACACTCATGGCAGCCTGCGGCTCTTCTTGGTGGGAAACTGCCTTGTCTTTGTTTAGAGCTAGCCACGGTCAGCTAGAAGCTTCCCCACCCTTGTTAATACACTGGAATTATCAGTATTTTTCTAAGAGAATAAATCTCTAGAGCTCAGTTGCTTTCTGAGCACTTGTTTTTGATCATTTAAAACATGCTTTGTAATTGTCTTGACTTGATGAGTCAGGACTCTTGAATAGTGCAATTATTTTCAGTCAGATCTGCTCCATTTTTAACTGTTCATGCTGCAAATTCTGGCTTCCACTGTTTCTCAAAAGTTCCCCCCCTGGAACAATGCAGCTTCCCCAGTGAGAGAAATTCACAACAATGAGAGAACAGTCTGTGCCACTGCTGTGGTATCTGGTGTCCAGTTACACAGATAGCTACCAAATGCCATTCAGATCGAATGCACACTTGCTCAATGCATATAAAATACCACGACTAACCTCATTATCTCTATCTGAAATACTTAACTGTATAATGATTTATGGTTTGTTGCAGTAGTTTCTCCGGGTTGAAGACAACAGTGAAAACAGTGTAGATCTATTGTGGTACGAGTCTGTGCAAGTTTCTGGTCTCTTATTGGCACAGGTAGAGGGAGCAGGGCTCATCTCTCTACTTCCTTCCCGGGTAGAAGGAGACAGACAGCCAGGCTCCATGCTCACCCTGCCCTATGCCAGACCTTCCTTTGGCAGGGTGGGACGTCTTACCAATCTCTGCCCGCTCATCAGAACTCCAAACAACAAAACAAAAAACCTCATCCTTTCTTGTGTGCCGAGAACGCTGGGAAGCTGACATTTATGAAAGAAACCACAGAAGGGTCATTTTGGCTCACAGTATCTTCAATAAAAAGGAAACCGAGAAGCCATATGGCAAGAGAGGCCTCTCTTTAGTTAACCACTGCAGCTGTATGCAAATCCAGGCAACCATATTTAAGATTTACCCAGTGACAGCTTTACCCACTCCTTATTGTCTCTATGCATAGGGAAAGTGTGAGCATGGTTGGGGGGTGTATGGCCACACACACACACACACATTGTAATGCACTAATCAGCTAATCAGGTTTCTCTCTGTCAGTGCCCATTCTGCCTTGGCAGCTGCCTGTGTGATTAGTCTGTCCTTTCAGCAGAACTCTACCGGACAGCACCAGCCCCTGATTCTCTACTGGTCCAACTGCCAGCCCTCCCTGAACAAGCATCGCCTTGGGCCTCAGTCTCAGAGTTTGTTCTGCAAACCAATTAAACATTATCTGGCAATGTTTAAACAATCAAAAAAAAACTTGACTGTGAAAGGAGGAATGAGTCCATGTGTGTGTGCTGGCATTTGAAAGGCAAAAAAACAAAACAAAAAAAAATACAAATTCACTCTTGAGATAAAGATCACAAAACAGCTCAAAAGAGGATAATTTTGTAGCGTAGGTGTACATGTTCAGGGCCAGTTGGGTGTGGGCAGGTTGATCTGTTCAGACACGTGGCTGTGATAAGGCGGCGGGTGGCAGGTGCTGTCTTACCTGAGGTGGAAAGCAAACAGGTTAATGGCATTGCATAGCCAGGGGCACACCGCCTTTTCATCAGTCTGTCTGAGGCGTGTGGCGGCGTCTTCTCAGTGGCTCCTTTGAGCCGGGCTGCTGCCTTGCACCTGCTCTGTCTTATCTTCCACAATGAGCTCCTAATCCCACCCCTTCTATTTTAATGTTAACAAAACCCTGAGGGGTCAGACGTCAGTGAATGCACACTGGTGTGAATGTATTCTCATCAGTTGGAGTATGTCTGGGAGAATGGGACCTGGTGCTTCTTTCTTTTCTTCCAGATGATTTGGCCATTCCTTTTTGGGACATTTTAACATGTCCGAAGTGGATAGAGGGATGAGGAATGGAAAGACTTGGGAGGTGGTCAGGGTCAATGGAATGGGGGTGGAGTGTTGGGGCTGAGTGGGGTGGTCTGCTCCCCGCTTTGTTCTGGGCCTGGGATGCTTTGGGGTGCAGAGCAGTTGCCATGGAGAGATTGACAACAAGAACAAGGGGCCTTTATTTTGGCGGGTAGAGTTTGGCTTGTTTAACTTGCTGAGTTTTCCATGGCGTGAAACCCAGACAATGTCCGCTTGGAATAAATAGCTCTCCAAGACACATGATTCCAGTTTGGAACACGCACATTCCTGTTTCGTCTTTGCTCTAGTTCAGTGATTCATTGATGAACTTGTGGGACTCCGTTGATAGAGCTAACCAGGCTTTGTCTTGTTTTTGCAGACATACATCTTCACGGATGGCGAAGATGAGGAACTGAAGAAGAAAATCGGTGAGTGCAGCTTCCTCAAGTGGAAGTCACAGTGCTAGAAAGAAACCGACATTCCAAATTTGATGTGCACATAGTTTGGACTCACCCCTCTAATCCTCTTAAAAAAACTTGTGCTTAGCTAAAGGGAGACGGCTCTTGGGGAAAGATGTTATTAGGGCACGTGCAGAGTCACCTGACCTCTTAGATAATGGGCATTTCTCAAGTGATAGACATAAGTGGAGAATTACATGAGCATTGACAATATATCCGTCCTCTTGTCCACACAGGAAGCCATGCTATCAACACCAACTGCTCTGCTGCACACAGTCGCCAGGCTCTGTCCTGCAAGATGGCTGTTGAGTATGACAAGTACATAGAGTCTGGAAAAAAGTAAGCATTGCATGATTATTTTTTATGTTATAAATACTTGTTTTAGTGTCAAAGCAAGCCATATTAGATGTTCTAATGATATCTCTGGCTTGTGTAGGTGGTTCTGTCATGTGGATGATGACAACTATGTGAACACAAAGACATTGGTGAAGTTGCTGTCCAACTACCCTCACACTCAGGACATGTACATTGGTAAACCCAGCCTGGACAGGCCGATTGAGGCCACAGAAAGACTTGGGGACAACAAGATGGTAGGTGGTCCAAAATATTCTCATTTTTTACACATATATACACACACACAGTGAATGTAAAAATGAAAAGGAGCCTTAAGAATAGAAACTGATGTTTTTGTTTCTCCATTGCAGAGACCTGTCAATTTCTGGTTTGCTACGGGAGGTGCAGGATTCTGTGTCAGCCGTGGGCTAGCTTTGAAGATGAGCCCTTGGGCAAGGTGAAAAAAACCCACAACTATCCTAATGCGCCATCTACTAGCATTTTCAATGTTTTAAGATGATAGTAGACTTTATGTTGACTTACCTTACTCTTTTTATGACAGTGGTGGCCATTTCATGAACACAGCCGAGAAGATCCGTCTTCCTGATGACTGTACCATCGGCTACATCATCGAGTCAGTTCTTGGGGTCCCTTTGACCCGAAGCAGCTTGTTCCACTCACACTTGGAGAACCTGCAACAGGTGTCCAAATCAGAAGTACACAAACAGGTGAGCAACTTCAGTGACAGCTTGATATAAGCACATTTCAGCTCTGTAAAATGAAGTATAGTTCTATTAATGCAGTGTTTCATATCATTTCGTTTAGATAACATTGAGTTATGGAATGTTTGAAAACAAGAGGAATATCATCAACATGAAAGGGGCTTTCTCCGTTGAGGAGGACCCATCCAGGTAAGACGATTCTAGATCATATTTAGTTGTTGCTTTCATCTGAATTTGTGTGCATGTACAAATCTAATGTCTGTTTTTGATTCTCTCTCAGGTTTAAGTCAGTGCACTGTCTGGTGTACCCAGACACTCCGTGGTGCCCTCCTCAGGTTACCAATTAGGGTGACCGGCTCCTCTGTTGTATCCTCGTCCCTCACTGCCTCGGTATCTGACAGGCATGAGGGACCAGTGTGGTATTAGGCCGTGTAGCTGCTGCATTTACTCTGCAGTGGCACACGGCCTTCTGTGGTTATACTGGGCTGCTGTGCGGCCCGCCTTTAAACAGTTCCTTCCTGCCTGGTGCCTGAGCTTCCTGTCCAACTCAGACATTATGAAGGGCCTGGCTTTCAGAAGGATGCTTTCAGCTCCAAGTTTCACAGGCAATCAATTGTGCTTTATGTGATTACTGTTGCTTGTAACTCATTTGCAATTCTCATAGAATGTAACTGTCTAGTATACCCAAGCCTTTTGCCAGCTTTATATTCTAATTAGCAATTTAGTGCATACTTCATATTTTATTCTGTCCAAATGCCGTTCAGGATGTTCTTTCCCTCAGGTTTGATTTAGTGGTTGAATTCTTTAAAATATTTGAAGGAAATAAGTACAATGGGTTCTTTATTATCTAGTTCTAAAGGACTCCGGACAAAATTAATGACATGAAGGTCCTTTTTTTATTTTGCGAATTGATTTATTTGATGTCAGTGTTATTATAATTATTATTGCTATTATGACATTTTGTGCTGGCAATAGGCAAAGTTTCCAAATATGCTGTCAGGTTATTTTAATCTGTGGTGTATGAGGATTGAGCACTTTTCTCCCTAAATCCTCTGGACATTTTATGGTGATTGAACGGTTATCTCTTAAAGCTGTGTGAAAATGTATGATGTGCCCTAATTTTTAGATCTTTATATTATTTAATGCCAATGCATTCACACAATCTTGGCAAAGAGATATGATACTTTTGGCAGGTTTTATTATTGTTATAACTATCTTTTTTTATTTTTAGCTTTGCTCAAAGACGTACTTTATGTGGGAGTTGCACAGCTTGGTTTTAATTAACTGTTGCTTGCTCAAGTAAAGTGTCTCCTAGCAGTCACTTTATGCAGTTAACGTTTTGAATTGGCACCAGGGCCACTGTCAACGCAATGTACATTGTTAAAACAGATGGCAGCTAAAGTTTAAGATGTGTTTATAGCACAGAACTGAGTTCTCTGATCCCTTTTGCACAGAGTGTTCTGGCTAAGAGCCATTTCTTCACAAGCTGACAGTTGGGCATCACTATTCCAACTATACAAAACATGTTAAGTGAGAGCTTTACATGAGCAACAACAGTGATCCTAAGAGTTTCAGTTCCTCTATGGGAATGACCCATATTGGGTGAGCATGTATATTTCACTTTAAAGCAGTATTTATGTACTGTGCCATTTTAAAACTATTGTATTTGTACATAATTGTTTAGATATATGCAATTTGGTCACCTATGGATCAGACCTTGTTCTGATGATTCCTCCAAAATGTTTTTTTTAAGTACTCTGAATTTCGCTAATGGCTGTAATTTATATTCCAGTATCTGGATTTGTTTGTTCAAATGTTGTCCTCTCAGGGATCGCAATCCTGATAATGTTACCATTGGTAATTCACCCTTCAGCTTTTGAATAAAGCAGCATATTCGCTAAGAAGCCTTCCTGCATTGTTGTTTTCTTTCAGCTGACACACTTCATATTTTAGATTTCAGAGGGTAGTTCACCTCGAAATTAAAACCTACAAATCATACAAAAACTTTAATTTTAGTATGTCTCTCACACAAATGTATCATATGATTAATGTAGACCACATTTATCATACTTTTATGGTGCCTTTTTGCAGCCACAATTAATGTAGATGGTGATTGGGCACTGATGTCATTTTTAAAAACATTCCCTTCCAGCGAGTATACAATAACATAATTTTCATTTTTTGGTGAATTATCCCTTTCAACAACATCTACTGTAAACGTCAAAAAGGACCCCACTTACTACTTTAGAGCAACACAGAAGACTTGCATCAATCATTTGGTGTAAAATCATTGCCAGACCGCAAATGTTCAGAGGCCAGTGTCTCTTACTCTGTCAAAACTGTTGTGATCTGTCACTGAAGCATGCAAGCAAAACAAACTCGCCCCCTCGTGGGTTTTGAGTGCTGGCATTGACCCGTTCTGTGTTGCTTGTTGTATTAATGAAACACACTTGAAAGTTTAGTCTCACTCGCACATCATTTATTATTCTACATCAATTGCCATGGGAAAAAAAATTTCCTCACTACCGGCCTTTCAACACACTATATAGTCACGGTGTTTGAGGCCTGGAATATAAGGGTAATGAAAACGTGTATATATATATATATATATATATATATATATATATATATATATATATATATACAGAGAGAGAGAGAGAGAGAGAGAGAGAGGAGTAGATAAGTAAAATCTTTTGGTAGAATTTTAAAAATGTCAGTTTTCAGGTCATGTTTGCTCTGAAATCTTTAATGATTCTGGTCTGGTCTCATTGAAAAGGTTAAAAGAAAAAAAATGTAATGTGCTCTTCATAGTCTAAAACAATAATACGTGCCACATAAAAATGGAAAAAGCCTTGAAATGAAGCTTGGTTTCTTTCTCTAGATGACTTAATACATTATGAAGACTTGTATTGCTTCCGATCAAAGAATTCCTCCACATAAATGGGAGGTCCACAACAGAGATGTAAATGTTATTGCAAGATGATACAAATCCTTTTATTCCTTCCACATTAATAACAGACTGAGGTCATATTTTTGAGAATTCTACCACAAACACTTATCCCATAGCCCAACGACATCATTCAACATACATTTAAAACCACTTTATTTTTTACATTCCAGTCAGATCACAAAGATCTTACAACAAAGATACTCATGTTTTTATTAAATCACATCTGTGCCTGTTTTAATGGTGTGAGAGTTTATATTCTTAAGCCACGAATGCCTGTTTTCCCATGAGTCTGAGGGCAGAGAGGGGATTTCTGCATTCACAGATCCTTCAAACTCATCCACTGCACCAAAAAGACTTCCTTCAATGGTCCCGAATTATATTTCTTCCTCCCAAATCCCTCTTCACAGACTTCAAACGGTTCATATGTCACATGTGGCTGTAGATGTCACAAACCATGTCTGCAAGAGTTGAAGCATCAGACACATTTGGGCATGTGTTTGCTCCCACTGCACTGTAATAAACCAAACCTATAATTATGGGTATTCATCTCGAAGTCTCCGTTCCAGGAAGCACAACATATTTTTGTTTAGGTTAAATACTACATTTACATTGAAGGTGGAGAGCGAGATCGAATTATGCAAAGCACTCAAGCAAGGCAGCCAGCCAGAGAAAGTCATCTGCCTGGAGGAAAGATAACTGCCTAAATACTTCTGAGAGACAGTTGTCAGTTAAGAGAAACTGGGTGCCTCGAACCCATCCCGTACACAAAACATTACATCTTTAGTGTGGCATATAAACAAAGCTGTCTGTTCCATAACCAAATCTACTTGCTTATGACTTCAGGATCATAGTGAGGATTATAGTATGTGTAAGCTACACCCAAATATCCAAGCCATTCATCAACTTGAAGGGCTTATTAATGACTTCTGCTAACCACTGGTTGGTATAACAAACAACACAGAACCAAATTTTAGAAACAGAATCCATTTCTGCTCTCATCCTCGTGCCAAATTCTCATTTGTAATTAAAGCCCTGAGGTCTGTTTTGACTGCTTCTGCACTGTTGCGTGAAATAACAGTTGGACCACACAATGTCTGGGTCCGAAAGAGACTGGAAAATGACTCTTAAGTCGAAAACAGAAATCAATGAGGTCTTGGATTAAAACACAGCCCGTCGCTTCCTTTGACACTGGACCTTGATGAATGTTGCGGTGCCAGTTTCACCTCAGAGAGCCCGACGAAAACACTGAACGTGAAAACATCAGGCCACAAACCACACGGTGGTTTGCCAGACAAATAAATGGCTGCTTGAGCAAAGCAACCGTTGCATGGTTTCTTGGAAGGAAGATGGCAGCACTTTTGTGATGAGTCAGAGGGCCCTGGGGTCCACGTTTACAGACCTTCTGAACTCAAGAAACTGATCACAGCTATATTTTTATGCCCCTTTTTTCAAATCACATTCATTTGGAACTTTACTGATATTAACGGTCTTTGACAAGAACGTTTTTTTCCCCACATCCAGTAAGTGCTTGCAAATTCATTGTGAAATTTTCTGTTAGATATCGATCAGACAGCCTTCCTACTGACTCTACTAAAATAATCCCTCGCATAAAGATGTTACTTTCACTATAGCATTATTTAAATCTGATTTTGACAAGTAAAAATTGGTGTTAGCCTGTGCAAATTTTCAATCCCACAATGCAAAGCCATTGCTATGCTAATAGCAATCTATTATTACAATAAAAAGAGTATTCAATAAATAGGAAGCCACAGCAAAGCTTCTTTTTTTTTTTAAAGCAAACATGACAGCAAGTCTTCTCTCAGCTCTTCAAGGCAGTACCTGTCAGCAAGCAAGCAGCAGTTTGCAAGTTCTCCAGGCCTCCCAGCCATCAGATCCAAAGAGGCTTTACCTCATGGAACAAAAATGTTCTACATGCTGGGAGATGTCTCCTGGGTGTTCAGAATTCATTCATTCAACAGGTCATTCGTCTGTAACTTGGATTTCTTTTGACTTCCTTGGCGAAGCAGCTTTGATGAACACTCACCTGGATGACAAAAACCAGCAAATTGCAAGGTTTTGTTCCTCATTTCATAAACCTGCACACATTTGCAATAAAACACCAAGAGATGATGTTCTGCCAACGGTGAGGGTAAGTGGTGTGTGTGATCTCATTCTCTACTTCTTTCCATCTGCCTTGTTGCTATTTACAAGCAGGTCTTTCCAACGGCTCATTCTGGAAAATATGATCTTTGTATGGGCCTTTTAAACCCCCTTTCATCAGTGTCTGGCATGCATCTGCATAAATTAACACCTGACTGTTTTCAGTTGAAACAGACAGCTTCATGCATGTCATGTACTAAGAACTTTCCACAGATGCTTTACACTTTTACTTACAATTGCAAGTAGTTCATCAGCAACCAAAGAGTTTGAAAAAAGTTATTAGCAACATCAAAAATGTGAAAAAAGTTACTCAAACAGGAAGTTAGGCTATTTAAAAAAAAGAAGAATATTAGTGCATAACTTTTGACTCCGTGTTGTTATTAATTAAATCTATTAAAATATAATATACAAGTAATATAAAATTTAACAGTGTCAAGCTTTGCCTGCAAAGGGAATCGAAATCGAAATCGAAAAAAGAAAGAAAGAAAGAAAGAAAAATGATTGATATATACATTGATGATATACAGTATAAGTCAATGCATATTTCTAAACATGCACTGATCTAGAAATATCCAGCTAAAATCATATGAGGTACTGCATTTCATCCACGGGCATACAAATGTGTTTCACCTGAGGCTGGAATGAGTTTAGGTGAAAGTGTGAGTTTGGATGCAAAGCAGGATGCAAATAAGCAGAAAATCAGTTAAACTTGCAGATTTCACTCAGGCCAGGACAGGACAGGACAGGATGGTGCAATTAACTGAAAAACATGTTTATACACTCTACCATCTTTAGTTTAACATCCTGCACGAGTTCGTGGCAGGACAGTAACCAATAATAACAACCAGCTGCTATGAGTAAAAACCCAACTGCTGCTCTCCTCAAGGTTTCAGTTTTTGCATTTCATAACGGACACAACAAACCCAACCTTAATAAGAAATTACTCATGTCAGCTTTGACTACAGCGCTCTTTGACTCACTTGGCCTTTAGCACAATGCTGTTTTGGTGTAGAGCCGGTCTTCCTGCGGTTGTTCATTCTTGAGGTATTTTGGGGTATTCAGGGGCAGCGTGGTGCACTAATGTGGGTTAAACCTTGTTGACTTTCCCTTGTCCTTGTGCTGTGTTGGAAAGAACACGGAGGTATATAAATCGCAACAGTGAGGGGGGTGAGTAAAGCTAACAAAATGGGTAAGCAAAGGGCGTATGGCTCAGAATAAATGGTCTTAGATGTTTCTGAATGGTGTGGGTATAAGAGAAGAGCAGTGGGTTGAGGTTGAAGTTAACTGACACTCAAAGCCAGCAATGGAGGAATGACTGCTTCTCCACACTGCTCTTAAATAAAGAAGGGAACAACAGGTTTGAGCTATTCAGAGTGACCTGCTCCTTCCTCCTGGTGGAGAATGACGTTAAAAAGAGGCAGTGGGGTGTGAGGAATGGGTGGCAGACCCCCTGAATACAGCTGCCCCTCTGTATGGCTCTGAGGAACCTGTGCTGTCACAGTGACTCAAAATCTTGTCCATCAAGGTGGAGTGTAAAGGGAATTTACACACTAATGGTTAGAGAGTTGAACTGGCAATCGAAGAGTTGTGAGTTCAAGCCTCGGGGCGGCAGGAATTGTGGGTGGGGGGAGTGCATGTATAGTTATCTCTCCACCTTCAATACCACGACTTAGGTGCCCTTGAGCAAGGCATCGAACCCCCAACTGCTCCCCGGGCGCCGCAGCATGAATGGTTGCCCACTGCTCCGGGTGTGTGCTCACAGTGTGTGTGTGTGTGTGTGTTCACTGCTCTGTGTGTGTGCACTTCGGATGGGTTAAATGCACAGCATGAATTCTGAGTATGGGTCACCATACTTGGCTGAATGTCACGTCACTTTCACTTTCACTTTCACTAACACTTTATTTTAAGGTTTCCTTGTTACAATGTAATTTAATTACTTTGTAATATTAATAACCTGCACTCAATACAGGGTTTGAGTTAAGAATAGAGTTTGGTCAAGGGTTAGCTGCATGTAATTATGCATACTTTTACTGTTATCACTAGTGTAAGTACATGTAATATGCAACAAGAACAATAAAATAAAGTTATACACATTTTTTATGATGTTTTTCTCTCAATAAATAGCTAAATTATGCAGTAATGTGATTAAAAACTGTGGGTACTGAGAAAAAATTACTTCATATTATATTTACCAAAACAGAGTCATATTTTTGGATAATTGTAGTTGTGTTCAAAGGTATTCAAATGCACAGATCCTCCATAAACTAACATAGAAGGGGAAAAATGGATGGCAATATTCCTTGCTTTCATTTTTAGTATTATTATTATTATTATTATATATTCTTAGTTTCAAAAATGTTGCTGTTATTTGAAATATTTCTGTTTAGCTTCCCTTCTGGATAAAATAATAATAATAATAATAAAAAAAAAAGTTTAAATTATTTTTATTTCAACTCATTATTTGAGTATTTTGCCTTAAACTGATTTATGTACCAAGGCGACATTTCTAATTTTTTGTCTTTGTATGCAATACATTTTTGTTTTATTTCAATTACTGAAACATTCTTTTTATGTTTTTAGTTAACTATAACACTAAGTGAGAATGTAAATTTGAGGTATTGAGGGAGAAAAAAAAATCAGGAGTAAAAACAATCAAAGTGCTAACAAATTTAATTTACAGAAAACTACAAGTAAAGACGGAAATATAAGCATTTTCTTTTGAAACGTACTCCAATAATACTGGTTTTACTTTGAAAAATCATTTCTGTATCTGTATGTGTGTTTTATGATTACTTACTTTTGAGTAAAAGTGGAGTCGGACTGTTGAGTTCCTGATATTGATAGCACAACAGAGTTGACAGCTGCTAAGAAAACCCCTAAAAAGTCTCCCAAGTAACAAATCATTTTCAAGCAGATGGTCATTAATAAAACTTCAGGAAATCTCACCTATGATTAGAAACACTATGTCCACAATTAGGTCACGTCAACGGGCACAACTGAGAAGAAAAAGAAAGCCACACTAAATGAGCTGACATTGAGCCTTGTCTAATAAATTAAAACCTGCTGGGGTTCACAGGAGCCTGGCATCACCCACACTGCCATTCACTTAACCACTCCACTGCATTTGCAACGCATCCCTGCGGCCCAACAATAGAAGCCCAACTCAATTTCCAACAGAATTAGGCTGTGTGGAATTCCATTTGCTATCCCTGTTATGGAATAAATCTGTGCCATTTTCAATAAAAGGGAAAAGTGTTCCTGTAACACGTACACAGACTTTTCATTTGTGGCTCACATAAGCTAATTTGTTTCTTTGATGCCCATTCACATTTTGAGTCTCTGACATTGTTTGGCTCTCAAAAAATAAACGCTTTACATTTCCACTGACAATGGAAGGGGACAGGCAGGGTGTGCTCTGTGTAAAGATCCCTCTGTCTTGTGCTTGGTTTCCCCAGAAGTCCTTCCTCTTCCCCTCCACAGGCACACAGGCCCAGTGATGTGCCAGCTGACAGACGGCTGACAGGAAAGCCACTATGGCGCGTGTCTGTCCTGTTTGTGACACTGACCCCCATGACTGAATAAAACCTTCTATTTTCCTCCTATCAGACGCTACACAACATTCAGTGCCTTTGACCTGACTATCTTTTGTAACATTTTAAAACCCAAGCTCCAAACTTTCCCATAATCAGGAAACAGCAGCAAATTCCTAGCAATTTTTTTATTAACCGTCAAACCATCCCATTTACAGCAAACCTTAACAGCACATCAAATTGTGCGTAATTCAGAATTATGTAGCTAGCAGCCAAGATTACCAAATGCCTATAATCTTTTACCTGCAGTGTGATCATCGTACATGTACCTTCTATTGAATGACACAATGCTGCCCTCTTGTGTTTTCATGCTAGAACTGAGTGGAGGGTGCAGTATTACCCATGAGCCACGGGGAGTAAAATGCATTCAGAATTTATATAAAATGTCAGAACATTTATATATATTCAAAATCCTTGAATAGGTGCTGTAAATATAAATTCCTTTAACAGCATTATCAAATATTAATGGCAAGAAAATTTAAGATCAAGAATAAAGTGATCTTTCTCCCTAGTTCAACCCAATAACCCTTCTTATGATCTTGGAATATTCAGACAGGTCACCATAATAATAATGTTATCTAAATATACTCACCATAGTGCATTGCTGTAGACATAAAATACTTGCAGCTGAACATGAATGACACATTGATCAGTTAATGTTAGTTTTTAATCTGAAAACACAGTTCAAGCTCAATAAAACCACAGCCTTTACATTTACAATATTTTAGTAATTGAACAAAAAAGAAAAGAAAAGCTGAAGTCATATAAAAGCATCTTGATAAAAGACCAAAATCATTTAAATCGCATGAAAGAGTAAATATTTTGTGCTTCCTAACAAGTCTGAAAATATGCCACAAGGACTAAGAAATTCAAATGAAAACGTCATTTTAAAAAATCCTGTTCGTACTATATCACATCACATTTTCATGTCCTTAATGGGGCATTTTCTTGCAAACATTTGTTCATGTACTGTATATACATTATTTTTTTTTGCATTTTGACATTACCAAAGGATTAAATGACAAGAAAAAAAAAAAAAACAGATTGCATCATCACTAATGTGGTCATTTACAGAGAAAAATCAAAATACTCCCACAGCATCAGGCTCATGTTCAAAGGAGTCTCATTTGGTTGCTCAGGCCACACAGAGCTCACGAGAGTCCACTTCAAGGACTGGAAACATTTAGAGATACACGAAAGCTGTCGGTTGGCACAGTCGAGGATGTACGGACACAAAAGCATCAACTGAGAAAGCAATGCATGCGTCAGTAGCACACAACATGGTTCCACTCCACATTTATAGGATGACAATGCCTTTGAGAACCAAAAAAAGCTTACACGGTCCAATAACAGCTGAAGAACACAATGCTCATAGCTGTAATACATCCCTTTAGTCATTTTCTCCATGAAGTTCTTGCTTGTTTTCATAAACGTCTGGGACCTCAGGAGCAACTTTGCCACATTGGCATTTGTTATTAATCTGCATTTAAACAGCATGCATGTATGCGAAGCCCACGCAGATCTCTATGAGATGGAAAATCAGGCCCAAACAATAAGAATGAAAGGCCTAACCAATGCTTTATCTATTCTTCATAAATTATGAACCTTTATCATTGAGAATTTAGATCGTGTGGATAATAAAAATTTTAAGACTTTTTGTTGAGCCCTGAAAATGTGGTAATGACTCGGTGTCCTGAAATCAACATGTCTGCAGTGCGAGGAAGGAGGCAGTCTGTCCTGAGGTTTGGGCAAAGGGGAGACCGACGATGCCCATGGTATGAGAACAATGGCAGCACTTTATAAGGTCCAGAGGGGAGACGTGTTCATACTAGACTCAGTCTAATACATGAGAGGTCTTTTGAGGAGAAAGGCTCCTGTGTGTCTGTGCTCTCATCAAGGGAAAAATATTACAGCACATCACTTTTATCTCTTCTTCAGGGACGGCAAGCTTCCCCTCAGCTCTGGAAATGAAAGCAATTTGTGGCAACAAGCCCAGGAAACTGGCCTTTGAAAGTCACACTGAATTACAGCACAAATTACAGAGGCTCGCAGGCTCTTTTCCATTTCTCTGAATAAAAATGACTTTCTGCCATATTGATGTCCCCTTTCCTGAGGACTAAACTGATCAGCAAATCAAGGCCCAAATGTTAAGTCTACATTGTGTGCACTACAATGAGCTCCTCCCAGCTGCTCTCCTAGAACAGATAAGCGATGACAAATCACCCAAGCTGGTCCCAGCATCTCCGTGTTTGTACAGTATTAGGACAAATGTAACGTTCAGATATGGTTCCAGCATCAGACTAAGCATTTTTAGAGTTTTGTCGAATTCAGATTGAAAATACTTGGATGTAATAGCAGTTGTCCAGGTTTTCCAGTAATGGCAGTGGATATAGCCCAGTAGAATGAGTAATAATTCAGTCCATGTGTATTGAGAAAAACCCAGCAAGGACTTCAATAGGTAAACAGCATCAACAAACCATAATTTCCCACTGACAATTCAAGCCTGTAAATGAGATTAGAAAAAAAAAAAAAAAAAAAAACTTCTCACAACAAGTGTATGCTACAGATTTTGTCCTAAAACATACAGTACTATACACAAGTAGAAGAATGCAACAGCTATCTTGATTTCATGCATTACACTGAAATCTGTAACGCAACAAGTTTGTTAAAGCAAGCATTTCTTTAAGTTCCATTACGGTCATGACAAAGCAACTTTTGAAGAGAAACCTTGTGCTGTGTCTGAAATATAGTGCACTATTTGGTGTCTGCTAACATAGTGAACAATCAAGTACAGTACACTCATCTGATGTACACTAAATGTTTAACTGCTAGTGAATACCAATGCACTGTGAGAATTGTGCCAAATATATTCTGCATCTTGCCAGATAGCGGCATTCACGACTCTTGAATTCTTTCACTCACTTATGTAGACTATATTAGAAATTCAGTAAATAAATCTACTTAAAACATCTGGCTCTGTAACCTCGGAGTATCGAGGTTACTGCCAAAGCATGTACAACCAATCAACACATTCTTGGCGTTTGCATTTGTTTACTAGCATAAAGCATGTTTCGCTCTCACCATTTCATTAGAGCAGCTAATGTTAAATTTAAAAACTGCTATCAAGGCCTAAAGAAGTGGAACCCAATTATAGAATTCTGGGAAAATTCTCATTGCTCTCATGCTATTCAGAATAGATCTGTTCAGTTGTATTACAGTAGATGCCACTAATGTAAACTGTAGAGTCGGGATGTGCCAGCATGTCCTGCAAATGGAAAAGGTCACATTACTTTAAATGAGCAGAGGACAGAGGCCACGCAGGAATGTAGGGTTATAGGCATTAAACCCCATCCAGTTCTTCAGTTCTGGACCTTTCTGAACCTCTGCCAAGAGCACCACAAATGAGCAAGGGCAGCATGGATCAACCCACATACACACACACACACGTCACTCAATGTATCCGCAGGTAATGAAGCTCGTATCATTACAGACACTCACACATAAGCAGCCAGGGCTGAGAGTAACCCTACTAGCTGCCTGAACTGAACCAGTCATCTGGAAACAGCACAAGAGACCTCTGGAACATTCCTCTGACAGCAGTATTTACATGATGCAAGGGCGTCCTTTATCAGCTGGGTAGAGCACGCATCAAAGATCAACATGGCTGGATGGGTGGGCCGGGGGTGAAATTGGTCTGGGCTGTGGGAACAACATGTGGATGAGTGGGAGCTTTAGACTGAAAGGAAAGGAGACTGTTCCTCTAGTTTGCTGAGGAACCGCTGTTGGGGTCGGTTCGGGTGTTGGCCAGGTACTTGGCCCTCATGCTGGATGTGTACTGGATAGAGACAAACATTGAGAGAAAAAAAAAATAATAAAAAACTAAATCATTTAGATTTTAAACTGTTTTCACACAAAAGTACATGCTATATATAGTGCAAACATGCCTGTCACAGTGTTCCCACCTAGTACTGAAAACAGGATTTCATGGAAGTATATTGGGGATACACTGTAACTGAATATTATATCATAATCATATAAAATAATACGGACAGCCTTACATCATATAATGTACTGAATACACAAAGTACATATTAATTTTGAGATCTGCTGAAAAATACATTTAAAAGTGTTCATTTATTAATGAGATTAATTAAAAGATTAGCTGGTAATCTGTATGTAAATATAGACATTTGGATGCACAATTAAGTGACCAATATTGATGTCAATAGATTATAAAAATTCAGTAATATCAGATACGAACAGAAATGCTATTGGTATTGTGCATCCCTAATGAATAATGCATGCTTTCCAAATATTTTGATTGGAATTTTCTTTCAAAGCTGGACCTCGAAAAATCTGATACCCTTGTTTTGGCATCTCAATGAATGTATTATTTAAATTGTACTGACTAACTGTCAGTACAACTTTTAAACTGACTAAAACTACAATTTGGATAAATAATAATAATAAAAAAAAAAAAACAACACAAATTAAAATGGAAATACAAAATATAACAAAATAATACTCAAATAACATTTATCCATAATAATAATAAAGTCTGACTTGGCACACCCAAAATCATTTAGACAGCCTTGAAGATGCAATATTAATGTGTTTGCAGAGAGTGATCTAGCTCAGTTAGTATTTTATTTATTAATTCGCAATAAATGGCCAAAAAGCATATTTTAACTTTGACTGTTTTTTTGTTTTGATAAAGTGAATGGATAAACGCAACTATAAATACACATTTTCTGTTTTCTACTTTTCTTATTTATATCCACTAACATGATATACAAAAAGAGGAGACATATTTATACTTCTAGATGTAAAATGAACTAATACTAACATAAATCCTCTTTTGATTCCCTTGATTATATATATATATATATATATATATATATATATATATATATATATATATATACATACACACACATTTTAAAGATAATAATGAAAGGTATAACAAAAATGACACAAAACACGACTACAGGACGTTACATTACTTTTGTTCACACTGACAGAGAAATATTACTAAGTGCTTATTAGGGTAATTACACTGTAAGTAGGAAACATTAAAATAAAGTGTCACCAATAATTTGCTGATTGTCAGTGAAATAAGTGACAGCGACCTTTATAAAACCGAGCTCAAATTCATTCAAATGAGCAGTGATGTGACGTGTCAACTGTCAGTGGGAGCTCATACAGAGATCTGCTGCCCGATTCAACCTAGAAACTAGAAATGAATAGTATAGTGGCTCAGTGACCTGTCAGTGTGAAACCTTTAGGATGCTAATCATTAGCTAAACTAAATTAAAAAGCAGTTCTCTTCCTTAATGTCTACCTTAATGCATTTAGTCCTCTGTGTGGTCGTGGAAATGAGATTCTCTGTTAGATAGTGCATAGTTAATGCTCGTGGAGGGAGAACATGCCGCCTCACAGAAGACAAGACCAGGGATCCACACAACAAAAAACACCAGGGGCAAGGGCAGCTTGCTTGGGTCAGATATATATACACACACTTATTGGGAAGGAATCACGCTGTTGGTTTTTTTGTTTTTTGTAGGGAGGGAGGTGGGCCAATAAATGGGAATGGGACATTTGAGTACCTGTTGGAATAGCTGAGGCCGTTACCAAAACGAGCGGGAACTCTCCGATGGCTTTAACTGCCAGCTGTGGCGGCTGTTACTGTCCGTGGATGTCAAATATAACTGTGTGGGTTTGCAGAAAAGAAAATGACAAGAAAGTGTAGAGCAGATAGACACCACTAACTGCATCTCCAGCTCACAAGAAACACGTACACATGCACTCCCAAACACACACACACAGGGTCTAGAGGACACAAGACCAGACGCTAAGGTGTGAGGAGACACAGGTACACGGGTGTGAGTGGGTTAACTTACATCAGCAAGTCCTGACTACTAGATCTCATCTAAACTACCAGCCAAATAATCAATTTTAACATAGATTTTTAACCGTAAGCTTCTTTTAAATGTTCAGCATCAGTAGCTATGTTTCCATCACCCTATTTTAATGCACATTTTGAAGTATTGCATGAGAAACGAATGATGGAAACACTCAATTTCAAATAAAAATCCATTTATTCGCAAATTTACTCTCGCTTCAGGTGGTTTTTGACTTGTGCGAAAAAAGGGTTAATACGAATAATGGGAGATGAAAATGCATTTCGCGAATAAATTCCTCCATGTGCATCATGTGACTTTGCTCTAAAGGATGACAAATCCTGACTAACCAGCAGACCGATCTCATTCCACAGCATCTGAAATGTTGTCATGGTCATTCAGAAATGCACAAGGAAAGTCTGTCAAAATATGTCTTATAACTGCCTCCCAGAAATGTCTTACACGTTCCCAAACATCAGCATCCACCTCCGAAAGCAGTGACCACATTCATTCACTGCGTTTCATCTTCTCGCTCTGAGGCGCAAATAATTTATTATATGTAGAAATGATTATATTCTCATTCTTTTCTTCGTGATTTATAGTGCCAGTTTATCAGGAAGTGACGATTTTGTTCTCTTTGACTCGGATGGGAACGATGCTTGTTCGCAAATGTTTTATGCAATATTGTAGTGTTGCGCACAAGCTAAATTCGCAAACACGGAGTAATTTTCTGGTCATGTAACTGATTTGTCAAATATTAAAATACAAGTAAAAAAAAGTAGAGTATGTGTTTATTTATACATAAAAAATTTAATCTATATAATATATTATATATACTATATATTATTTATAAAATAATGTAATGCAAATTATTGCTAAATTAATGTAAAAAAAAACTAATCGATCAGATCAGTGTATATTATTAAAAAAGATTATATACTCTATACAATATAACTTCTTGGTGAACTTTAATGTTTTATTTTTGGTGACTTGAGTTTCTTAAAGGAACATAAAATTGGATTCTCATCTATTGGGATCTGCATAACTCTGACAAGAAGCAAATGTCGATAGAGCAGCGATGTATGAAGCACAGCTCACACAGAACTTAAATCTGTATAGTGAAATCATTCGCCCTCACATTAAATAACTGGTTTTCGCCCACAAAATGTAGCCAAACAAGGGTAAATGTTAAGAAAACCTTTACAATCACAATAAAGAATGTGTCTGAAAGCACACGTCATTCATTAGCGCTCATTACCTCAACATCATGTATCCACAGCGCCACCTAATGTTCAGATTTGTAATGCCAAGACTTAAGTGAACTGAACGGGCACATTTTTGAATAGGTGGCGCACAAGTACTCAAATAAATAATTACCTTCTAACATTCTTAGTGTCTGGTCAGGGGTGAATGTTAACAATCCCAACAACTTATCTCCCTGGTAAGTTAGTTTTTTGATTTGGGGATTCTTGCAAGAATGAAACTGACAAGCCATACTGTCTGAACTCTTAGCCACACCATTTTTTATGTTTTTCCTCTTAAAATGTTAACTGCAAAGAGTAAAGCAAAATTGCTCTCTGTGATGCTTCTGTTTGCAATGTGCTCTAGCTCTAATTTTGGGAGCTTCATATTGATTGGCTCTCCAAAAGAGATGTTAAAAATACATTAAAAGTCTATGTGAAATGTCAGAGGCACACATTCAGTCAATCAACTCTCTTCCATATCAGAGGAGAGTTTAACAGATTTCAGTTGATATGACCTTGTTTTGAGTCTGTAAGCAGGCAGCTTGCTCAAAATGTCTGTTCTCCTTTTCCGCACACGAAAAATCAATTCGACATTGATCTATGGCTATAAATCTCCACACTACCTAAACTGCTCTGTAAGATTGGCCAGGCAATAAGTTCCAGTTCCTAAAAGCTTTTTGACAGGTTTGCGCTCAGTTCTCATTTACTTGAACAGAGTTCAGGGCTTTTTGTAATGACTTGCTGTGTACAGTGAACCTACAGTGGGGGAGATCACTGATTTACGCAAGCAGGCGACAAGAACGTGCTATTTGAGTTGTGAATATTTAAGCATTCAGGCTGTCAAAATGACTCTGTGGTGTGTAAGTGTGTTTGTGATTATTGTGTGTGTCGTTGTTCACCGAGGACGAGTGCTGATACTCACAGATGGAGGAGGAGATTCTCTCCCGATCAGAGGAGTGTTCTCACAGCGAGGGTTCTGGAAGTTTGCATTCTGGGTCCTGGAAACAAAACACACTCTTTGCAAAGATCCTATATCCTCTTGCAGTAGTTACAAATGACTAAATTTCTAATTCACTGTTATTGCTTATTTAGACTATTAACATTTGTGTCGATGTTTTTAAAGAATAACAATCCCTCACAGAAAGGAAAAGGTGACCTGTATGTGTTCAGTCTGTGTATTGGCTGTTGATATCATGTGTGTGTTTAACTCACATGTACTCCGTGACAGGAGCGTTGCTGACAGCGTGCGCTCCTGCAGGGATGCTGGTCTCGCTGTCGTAGCTGCTGCCGCAGCTGTAGAGACTGGGCATGTGCACCCGGTACAGGTTATCATGATTCTCTCTTCCTCCATGAGCCATGGACTCCTCCTCACTGTCCTCTTCAGGCCTGTATGCACAAACACACACACAAACAGAACACACATTATTACAGGAACAGATCCATCAGTTCAAACTGGCCGGAGCTCAATGATTTCCGAGGACATCGGCTGTAGTTTGATAGTTTAATCGGTCAACACAGCCCAATGTCATGCAGCTTGTGAATCGCTGGGATGACGCACCACGTCGCTGAAAGTGCAAGCCGTGATCTCTGTGGGAGTGTCAATTGGAGTAAAACTGCCAGCTAGCAGTGTGAGACACTGCAGATAGCTTACAAGCAGTGTCAAAACTAAGACGGGACCCCTCCAGATCAGAAAGAGTTGTCATCTGTATGCAACACTCCATAGAAGTGAAATACCTGCTGTTGATTAACACCACTTCCTGCACAAATCACAGGAATGAATTACATTTTAAAATGTATTAAAAAAAAACGTATTTTAAATTGAAATAATATTTAACAATATAACTGTTATTGCTGTATATTTAATAAAATAATTGCAGCCTTGATGAGCATAAGAGACATTATATATCCAAAACTTTTGAACTGTAGTGTACCATACTAGTGACTATAGTATTACTGGTCACCAAAATACCACTAAACCATGCACATCATCATCAGCGCAGTCAAATAAAAATAAAATAAAAAATATTTTTTTTTAAATATATATATATATATATATATATATATATATATATATATATATATATATATATATATATATATATATATATATATATATATATTTCACATTTCAGTGAAATGGATGAATCCACTTAGAATAGAGGAGAAATACGAGTCATATCACTGTGATCTGTCCAACTGTATATTAATAAATTCTATCTGATCTTCACTATCAACGCGTCGCACTGTGGTATGAACAGCAGAGGGCGCTCTCTGCTGTGCGCGCTACTGATGATAAACAGGAAGAGCACATCAAGTCCACATACAGGCATGTGCTGCCATTCTTCCTCTGCTTGCTTTCGGCCACAGAGAACAAGAGAGCAGCATGTGATCCGCTCTTCCCTCTTTCCTCTTAAAGGGAGGACAAATTATCAGTCAGGAGAGCTGTGAGAAAGAGTGTGGTGCAAGAAATATACGGATCTGGGCCGCCCCCTGCTGGAAGCTTGATGAAGTCTGTATTGCTATTAAATTTCTGAAGATTCAGGGTACAGTGGTTCAGATTCAGTACTACTTTAGATAACACTTCAAACTTATCATTGGCATAAAGTGTGGTTGCTTTATTGTACACAAAAGGTAACTTGTCAGCACCAAGGCATAATTTTCGGTACCTGGTTTTATGAAAAAAAAAAAAAAAAAAAAAAAATACATTTTTTAATTTTATTGTTATTTAATAATAATTATATTCAATTTTAATTTGTATTTTTTTTGCTTCAAATGCAGAAAGCCTTTAATGAGATTTTCTTTTCTAAGAGAATTCTGAAATGTGGCAGGTTGAAAGTTCTAATGTAAATGTTTCACACTTATGGACAATCTAGTTGCAGCAGACTTGCATTAGAAAAGACCGTCAAATTGACAAATTATGCTCCTGGTCAGTTTGACCCATTTTGATTTTAGAGTTGTCAGAAATACTGGTTAAATTAAGTCTTTCTTGAAATTTGGTGATATTCGCATGTCATGAACATGTCTGCAAAGTCTCAACAATCTTATGTGCTGTGGAAGTGTGTGAGAGGTTTGCAGGTCAATTTTACTTGAGTATTTCATGGTTAAAGGCAGCTGCACAAAATACATAACTAATCTCTGAGGTTACATATTTGATGGATGCTTCCCCCCCCCCCAAGAAACTTTGTTTCCAAACTAATACTGTATTAAAAGATTAAAATTTAAGATAAAAAGTTTGTACTTTACAAAAAAAAAAAAAAAAAAAAAAAAGTACTATTAGCTTTTTAATGATTAAAAATGCCTGTGTGCACCTATAACACAATTTTTTTTTTGGCATATAAAACTGAACATAAAAATAAAATAAAAAATCCCAACTTCACACAGTTAACATAATCAGAGTCTACTTCCACACTGCTCTGCCTGCCACAGCCTGCCTGAACTCATATTCAGAAACTGCTAATTACCTATAATGAACAGTGAGTGCGAATAGCTGTGTACCATTAGACACACACTTATGAGTGTGATAATTACATAATATGCTTAAGCTGGCGTCTTTGTCCCTTCTATCTCAACCAGCCTAATCCGGTTTATTTGATACAGACCTATCCTGGGTGAGCAGCCGCATGGGCCTGGGCTGGGAAATTATTGCAATTTATGTCATTATGGGAGGAAGATGGAGCGATTCCCACAGAGAGCGCTTGGAAGGAAGGAACAAGGGGAAGAGATGGAGCGAGGCAGCGGTTTCCGTTGAGCTTATGACAGAAGAACGTGATGGGAGCATAATGTGTCCAACCATAGTCTTCATAACAAAGCCCATGGACACACTGCTAACCACCTCCAGTGTTGATTTAATCCTCTCGAGTGCATTTAACTACAGAAATGAGGATGTTCCACTGAATTACTGTATCTTACTGCTAACATTAACTTGGGAAAAGAACAATGTGTTTTATGACAATAACACAACTGCCCCTTTCTCTTTAATGCACTTTTAACCAGATACTTCAAATTTAATGCTGTAAACCAGTAATATAGTCTTTGTAATAGTATAGTTATTGTCATAAACTGGTAGGTAGGTATAATATATAGTATCATTTATTAATCAGAAAGCATTTTTATTTAAAATCATGAAAGGTAAACAATTTAATTTATTAATTTTAACAAAAAACGAAATTTGTATGGCACTATGAAATGTTACTTTTTTTTTTCTCACATTCATTTTTATTGTCATCAAATTCTGTTTTAGCATGTCTAATTTTTTGAATGCATTAAAACTTAAAATGCATTGATTTATAAAATTAGTATTTTCAATCACCCTATGAAAGTGTTTTTTTTTTTAACTTCTAATTTTACCTACTTTTGGTTTCCTTATAACTGGATTCTCCATTGTGGAAATCATAGGGCCCTAAAACACATAATATAATACATTTGGAATATTTATGAATAGTTTTTCTCTTCAGATCTCACCTTTTGCCATGCCATGTGTGTGGCACACTGCAGACGACAGAGGTGAACATGAGAGCTGTGATGAACGAGAACAGCACCAGGTAGATCAGACCCTCTAGTCCATCATAACACACTCCGGTCAATGCCTGCACATAATCCTGCACACAAACAGAAAGACGCGGCATGAAACGCAAATTCTGTCATCATTCACTCACTGCCATCATTGATTTCTTTCAGCAGTAGAACATTTCATTTTTAGGTCAACTGTCACTTTAAATGCCTTGCATGAAACAACACACACGTAGAAACCAGTCTGCTGGGTATGTGGATAATACATACAGAAAAATGTAAAACGGTATGATAATATCCAGTGCTAGACTCTCTAACTGGGATCTTCCTTCAGCAGACAGCACCATATGCTGCGGAGAGTAACAGGGCTTTTAATAATACACGTTGACTGAACTGCAGCTAGCCTTACACATGCTGCTATCAGAGAAACATGGCAGCGTCTTCCTTCCTCCAAATTACTGTCATTATTAACGGCAAAATTGCTCCATTTGTAATTACTGCCGGTGCTGTTCAGCATCTCCAGCACAAACTCTTCTACATACAGCCCAGATGTACGGTTGGACCGTGTAGTATGTTATTGCTTTTGCAGTATGAAAACACCATTAATAATGTATAACACATATCCAAAAGTCCATATTTTATCCGTTACTTTCTCTTCTCATGGGAAGGAGATGCACTTTTAGGACCACCCATACAGCAGGCCAGTGTCTCGCAGTCTCTTTCTCTCACTTTCTCTCTCCCTGATGAGGAACTCTAGTCACGCTGAATCCTGAAATATCAGACATCTCCATCCATCATCTCAGATAAGAGCACAGGTTTCAGACTGTGGCAGTTAGTGCTGGTAAATTGTAGAGCATTTAGAAGATAGAAACACACACACACACGTGTATGTTTATGTATGTATGTATGTATGTATGTGTATTATATATACACGATTGTTAGTTTTGTTTGTGAGCGAGTTGCAGATGGGTGTTAAAACCCTGCCTTTTCAAGCCCACAGGTTGAGGTTACAATGAAAATGGTGACAAGATGTGCCTAATTAAGAGCCATAGAAGAACAGTTTGTGCAAAGTGGTCACATACCCTGAAACACTTTCTTACCATGTGCAAACTGCGGCAGTCCACAAGAGCAGTGAGCTGGTGCAGTCCAACTTCAGTGGTGTTCAAACCCCCCTGAATTTGGTCAAGGTTTCCCTAAAAAAACAGGCAAACATAGTTTGAAAAAAATGGTTACTCTAAATACAATATCTATAGATATTCTCATTTACATACACGTTTCTTGTTTAACTTGATCAAAGATACTTTAAAATGGCAATAGTTAACTATTATTATATTTTAAAATAACGTTTTTCTGTTTTAATATATTTCAAAATGTAATTAATTTCTGTGATGTCAAAGCTGAATTTTCAGCATTGTCACATGATCCTTCAGAAATCATTCTATTATACTGATTTGCTGCTCAAGAAACATTTCTTATTATTATCAATGTTGCAAACAGTCAAGCTGCTTTTTATTTTTGTTGAAACCTGGATACAGTTTGTTTTAGCATTTATTTGAAAGAATATTCATCTTTACTGTCACTTTTGATCCATTTAATGCAGGCATCCTCAAATCTGGCCCACGAGATCCACATTCCTGCTGAGTTTGGCTCTAACCCTAATCAATCACACCTGAGCATGCCAATCGATGTCTTCAGGTTCATTAGAAAACTACAGGTAGGTGAGTTTGATCAGGGTTGGAGCTAAACTCTGCAGTGCATTGGCCCTCCAGTACAAGATTTAATGCGTCTTTGCTAAATAAAAGTATTAATTTCTAACAGAGCCCAAACTTTTGAACAGTAGTGCATACATTAAGTACAATCAAAACCCTCATTTCATATATTTCACTATTCTAATGCTCTATTCAGTCTTTATAATTCCAGCACACAATGGCACACACACGACAAACCAAAAAATTCACATTCACACAGGAGGATGTCTAAGAAGAAAGGCATGTTTTCTTTCTTTCAAAGGCTCAGTGTTGTGTGTGGTCTAAGTTGAATGAAGTTGTAGTGGTAATTCGATTTTTGCTGGTTCCAAGGGTGAAATATTTCCGTGTTCTCTCATCGCTTGTGTGTCAGAGAGAGGGCGGCTTTCTTTCTCACATGTAAAGAATATCAGCCATCACTTTGTCCCAGAACACACACAGATGCTGCATAATGACAGAGGCCCAGGGGGAGTGCACACACACACGCACGCACGCACATACAAATATTTCCACACAGACACTATAAAAGGACCTGAAAGCTTTGGGACACTTGTGCATCAGGGGTTGTGAGAATAGGACAATACATACCGCATACATACTCTGAAAACACACACACACACACACACACGTCATGCAGATATCTACATAAAAGCGCTCACCTTTGTTTTGGGGTAATCCCGGACTGCAGAGCGCAGTAGTTCTGACACATCGTCCTGCATTTCCACCAGTGCTTTGTGACTTCCTGACAGCATCTTCAACAAGAAAAACCAAAAACCAGTTACATGCTTAATGTAGGGTAAACATTATCTTGATTACAAGCTTATACTTATAAAATAAAAAAAATCCCGGTTATTTAGGACATTTTAATGTGTGTCATGGTGCATTTCAGGAGCACAGGTCTTGAACACTTGAATATCTGAGAAGCCAAATGGCCACAGTGTCAGCATTGTCTGCCAAAAGGTCTACAATGATAGACAGGAAAATAAGCTGACATTCACTGAGAAAGAGGAAGTGAAAGTACAACGTGTCCTTCTTTAGAAAGCTCTCAGAAGACTTCTGCTTACTGTGTTAATTGCAGGCAACAGTGCTGGAAAGTGGAAACTAAAGTCAACAGGCAGCAGCAAGAACAGGCTCAATTCTGCTAGCAAGAATCATGAAAAACAACCTCACAAATATGCTACTTCCCATGCCTTAGAAGATACATACGTTTGGTCAAAACTGGATTCTATAGGCTACACTACCATTCAAAAGTTTGGGTTTAAATACAAATGACTACTTTTACTGAACAAGGATACATTAAATTAACATCCAAGATGTTTATAATGTTACAAATAAATGCTGCTCTTTTGAACGTTCTATCAAAATAATCCTGAAATATTAATGATGTTATAACAACGGTTTTCAAAATTGCTGATAAAAATAAGACATTTGTTGGGCAGTGAATCAGCACACTAGAATGATTTCTGAAGCATAATGTGACACTGAAGACTGGAGTAAATTCAGCTTTACTTCACAGGAATAAATTACATTTTCAAAATACATTCAAATAGAAAACCTATTTTCAATTGCCTCAGTGTTACTGTTTAGTTTTTTATTCATCAAAAAACACATGTGAATGTAACTGCTTATGTGCATTGTAGATAGCAAAGCAACTCTCATTTTAAAAACACAAAACGTGAAAATTGTTGCAGAATCGTCACCATTTCTCTTTACAATGTTCCTGAAATGTTCCTTGGTGACATTTTAAGTCTGAAATCAATATCCGTTTCAAGAAATTGCTGTCTCAGATGTGAATCAGGCTCATTTCATCTGTGCGCTGCATGAGAACTGGAGGAACTCCATTCAGACACCAGCTGACAAAGTAGACAGTTCAATCTCCATATAAGCATTACCCTTCATTAAACTGAGAGATTGGAGTGGCCACTGACAATCCATCAATCATGATCAGTTAAGAGCTGAGATTTGTCTGAATCATGCACACGCATTATTCAAATAAAGACGTGTAGTCTGACTCCATTAACTAAAGGGAGAGGCAGCATTTCCATTGAGCCGCCCATAATAAGGAGAATGCTAATGTACAGTGACAAACGAAACGGGGGGCGGCACTTCCCCTGTAATGGAGTGTGAGGAGTGAAGCGACCGCCTGTCTTCTAAACTCCAGTGAGATGTCTGACTGTCTATTGTTTAAACACACATCCTTACCACGATGAAGTTCAACTATCTACAGAAGGAACAACATTAATGTCCCCACAGACCTCACAAATACAGGTTTGCATGCTAAGTGCACAGGACTTAACATACTCTGAGTCTGATGGCAGAACCAGTGTTGTTTTGTTGATTAAATCTAACTATTTTTGACAATCAAAATAAAGCTGAAATCAAATAAAATATGAATATTAGATGAAAAAAGAACTTTACTCAATAATTTAATGAATTATATAAGTAATATAAAAATGATATAATACAAATAAGTTTTAGTAAAAAAAAAAAAAAAAAAACGACATTTGAAAATAAATAAAAGGCTCACTCAAAATATTAATAAATATAATATAATATAAACACTAAACCTACACATACACCTGATGTTAAAGTAACATTTAAAAGATACAAAAATACTTTTTTTTATTTTTATTAAATAACAATTTTTATTGATATTTCAGAAATGAGGGGGAAAACATTCACTGACTCAGTCCACTATCTGTGATAGTCTCACTAACCTGATAGCAACAAATTCTCAGATTACCATTTTCATGACACGCACATGTAATGCTGTATTATATTTTTGTCAAAATCAGGCACCCATAAAGGTAATTGCACATAATATTGCTATTTGCAAAAAAACTTTTCTGTTATCTCTATGATGCCAAACTTCTCTAGTTAGGAATCTCACTTGTGTTTTGAAACCGAGCCAACATCCTTTTTTGTGGACATCTTTCAGAGATTTGAAAGTGGGTTGACAGAGAAAATCTGAATAAAATTTTTTTTTAAATAGGTAGAAGCTATAGTTACCTGTTGGAAGGGGTTGACCTGACCTATGTTACAAGCGAGGAAATACTGCAGGGTATCTGTAAAGAGAGAGAAAGGCAGTAGGTCAAGGGAAATGACATGAAGGAAATCACTTCATCTAGATCATCTAGATGAAGACCCAGTCAGGTATGATTTTTTCCTCCTCCATTTTCTTGTCTCTACAGGCATATAATACAATTTTATGCACTGCAAGTCATACTATCTTTTCTCTTTTCTTTCCATTTCACATCAGCCCAAGGCAGATGAACACAAACACTGACACACTTATTATTTACTGAGCTCAGAGAACCCACAGTAGCCATGTCAGGTATCTGAACAGCTATATTTCCAACCACGAGCAACCCTAGATTCAGTCCACAAATGCCTCACTCACCCAAGCGAAGCCAAGCATCTCATTTTTTCTCATGCAGTGGAGAATTTCTCAGTCAATGCATATGAATCAATAACTAAGCCCAGACCACATCTGCTGACTTTTGTTTGCACAGACATTAAAGGAAAATCTGTTGAATGAATTTAAACACGATACACCTTGTTAAATAAAGTTAAGAGCACACTTATTGGTAGATGAGTGCATGACAATTTAGCCAAAATATTTAATAAATGGGTAAGACTCTAGGTCTTCAGTCTTACGGGGTGATCAGGAATAATTCTTGCCTGGTGCAGGAAGTTGCAAGTTCAAATCTCACTCGTCTGAACATTGCATATGCTTCTCAGTAAATGTGCTTCAGTAACAGGTGTCATACTTAATTTTGTGATTTCAACTATTTTAAGCAAACGTGAAAAGAAAAAGTGCTGACAGGTCATTGAGAATTTTTATGACGGCTGAAAAGAAAGACGAGAACTGAAGATTTCCTAAATAGCAGTGCAGCTTGACATTAGCAACACCAAGGTGGTATAAAGTACACACACACACACACACACACACACACACAAAGTGTGGGGACCAACACATTTAATTGTGAAGTTGATTAACATGAACTTGTAATGACTCTGATCTGTGAATGTAAAATGAATGGAAACGAGGCAGTCGGAAGGAGGCGGCAGTGTTAAGAAAATACTTTCTATTTCTGCACAGGAAATGGTATTAATTCACAGTCCTCTTGCAAACCTCCACACGCCAACACAGATGGAGTCTTGGGCCATCTTCATGCGCAGCTTGCAGCGGGTTGCGTGGATGTGAATCAAAAGCAGACACATGCGTCAGAGCGGTGGGTTTGTTGAGGGGGAGTGATGCTTTCATCACTATCATTACACGTGGACACACACATGGCAGCGGTCACAGGGACAAAATCACCCATCCCATACGACCGGCCTCCTTGATTGCCCTATAAATTGCATAATTATGGCAATGATGAGGGAAATAAACCGGCCGGTCAATTACATCCATGGATGGCTATATATAAAAGGCTGAACTGAGCGGCATTCATTTCTAGTGTAGTAGTGGAGTTCAGTGCTGGATTTATAGGTTGTAATAGTATTCAATGTGAGGGCCAGAGCCCCACAGGATCATATGTCATGTGTAAATGACCTCCAGTAATTGAATGTAATATTGGGTGACTGGTGATGCCCATATAAAACCCAACAAAAACAATGGAGTGGCTTCCAAAAATGATCTGAGAAAGAGGCAGAGCTCTAAATCCCACTCACGCCGCGAAGACTGCAGGCTGTAAAAGATCCTGATTAATGTAAGGTAGGGAACACGCCAGCGCACTCGCAGATCTTATTCATGAAGTGTTTCACAGCTTTTCTTCGATGATGATTGAACATCCTACTGAGACGTTATCAGATGAGTAAATGGGATATATAATGGAAGACAATTATAGCATGCATTACTGTTGATTTTTTTAGAGGAAAGCATTTAATTTAATAGGCGTTTGAACGATTGTCATCATCTGGGTTTGAAATTAATATTGAGTGATGATCAAGTACACCGGAAGTGGATAAACGCTGCAATGTCATTGTAAAAAACAATGCAAACTAGGAGTTGAGTCAGTCATAACAGAGATTATTTACATGCAGATGCAGCCAAAGCATTCGACAACAATAAAAAGTTCACTAGATTTGTTAATTTATTCAAAAAATGCATTACAGTATGTAAAGAGGTCCATATGGCCTTTTTAAACAACAAGATTCAGTATTAAACAGCACAAAAGACATGCTGGAATACATACTGAGGCTTGCCTCACAGAAGCAGCACGATGGATGGCACAGGGACATGTGCACTATTTGTAAGTACAGAAATGTCTTGGTTCTATTCTAGGGAAAAGCAGTAGGATGACTCAGTCTAGGACTGTGATAGCCAGAAGGAACAAATCCACAGCCATTAATGCTTCCTGCTGAATGACTGCATTACTGAAATATATTTCTGGAATAAAGGAACATAATTAATGGAAAGGTGTAAGCGAAGATCTGATGTGCATATTTTGATGATGTTCCTGGAAATCAGAGATGTTTTTAGATTGGTTTCGTATGTGTATGCCCACTTGCCATTTATGAGTGATTTGAGTATTTTGACATATAACAGGACAATGTTCTATAAAACAGTGAAACTCTGTTTGCTTTACTTTGCAACAGATTTTCAGAGAGACTGAAAGTAAACGACGATGCAACACTGAGTCTGAGTAGAGATATTCACATGGTCCACTTGCACATGGTCACTAAAAAACTGTGTTAGACTGAAAAAGGCTGGGTGAAAATTCATAATTCTCCTTCTGAGTCTGGAAAGTAAGCATGGTGAATAAAAAAAGGCAGAATTTTCAATTTTGGGTGAACTATTCCTTTAAGGACTTATTTAACATAAATGAGAGGAAGACTGAAGATAGGAAGAACAAAGATAGGAATAGAGCCCAGAAGACACACAATTACATGGGTGTGTGAAGCTGATAGTCACATGGTTTATCATCCCCATCCTTCAGCGGGTTTCTCTTCCTTTCCTCTCATCTCTCTTGCTGTAGCTCTTCTCAGCCAACCAACAAAGTGTTTCATCATAACAGACGCCAAAGCTGACATATCAAAACTGTTTCTACTATATTAAAGCATATAAGTATCCACATGCATATACAAATACACTTCTGCTTCCTGCATAGCACCAATTCTTGGGTTCACTCACTGAGTCTCAGTATAACCCCTGCATCTCCATGTCCATCTTTAATAAAACAATGAAAACATTTAAAAACATTTAATGGGATTCACACATAATTCAGGCCAGTGTAAACACTTCCTTTCCAAGGATTAAGTCACAGGAAGACCAATTTGCAATGGCCCGTATCCTGAGTCCACCTAGATTAGGCTTAACCAGAAAGTGAGAGCATCAACTTTCCATCATCATTATCATCATCTTGCTCTGGCCACCCAAAGAGGAACAATCAGACACACAAAACAAACACAGTCTAAGATAAAAACACCTACACGGTTGTCTCTTCCCCCTGATTTACTGAAAGCATCCACACTCCTGTGGAAAATGAGGTCACTTTGAAGAGGAACTGCTGTGTTGAGTAACACTGATAAAGTGAGGAAGTGAAAGCAGGAAATGAACGCCTGCGCGACTTCTCATGCCTCAGAGAACACGCTCCAGTCTGAATTCAGACAGACTCGCATGTGATTCACAATAGCACCTGCTAGATTAAGCATCTTACTCACAAATCAGCAGGAGGTGAAAGAATTGTGGCAGAAAGAAATTTCTGTGAAATTTGAAAGAAAACTTTAGTCTGGAATGAAATAAAACACACCTTCTTTGATAAGCATGTTCTGCTCTGACACCTTTGTTATGTACATGTCCGGTGCTGCACAGAAGTCACTGAAGCCCTAAAATAAGAGAGAAAAGCAAACAATGTGGATTAAAATAGCATATTCTTCACTTTATAGCATGCTATTTTTAAGTTAAAAATGGTTTTAAGACCATTACTCAACTCTACAGAAAGTTAATCCAATAATTGATCAAAAGTGAGAGTAAAGACCTTTGTAATGTTACAAATAATAACAAATGCTGGTCTAAACTTCCTATTCATTTCAGCTTTCTATTCTATTAAACTTTCTTTAAGAAAAAAAGTTCCATGTTTTCCACAAATATTATTAAGCAGCACAATCGTTTTCAACGCTGATAATGATAAGAAATGTTTCTTGAGCATCAAATCAGTATATTAGAATGATTTCTGAAGAATCATGTGACACTGAAGACTGGAGTAATGATGCTGAAAATTCAGCTTTAATAAATCACAAGAAGAAATTACACTTTAAAATATATCAAAATATAATATTTCACAGTATTACTGATTTTACTATTTATGATCAAATAACTGCAGTCTTGGTTACTGGTAAGTGACTTCTTTCAAAGCATCTTACCGACCCAAAACCTTTGAAGGTTAGTGTTTATATTTTAAGCCTATTTTAGTGACAGTGTTCAATAAGCATCTTGACAGCTTGCTGTGCTTTAACTGGTTGAAGTGTTGCATTTTTTTTATGATGGCATGTCAAGCTAAAAAATAGCCTAACTTCTAACTTCTGAGTGTTAGCGTATGTATACAAACAATGGCATGGCATCTCCCCTTTAAAGAAGCTGTATGGTATATAAGCTATTACTGGCTGCTTTAGGTTATTCCACAGATATAATTTGGGCATTCGCATCATCACTACAATACTGTCCTGCGTCTGTGTGGAGAAGTGTTGCCATGGAGACACTCACCGAGGAGACAGTCAGTTCCAGACCGAGTGAGGCCCAGCTGACTACCAGCGCCAACACACCCAGAAAACACACCCTGAGAGAACACAGATCATCAGCATGTCAACCATCATTATATACAGTGTATACATAAACACTGCTCAGAAAAACCTTTCATCACACTACAATTTATATAATATATTGATAGGTAAAAATTTATAGCCTGAATGCACTGTAAGTCGCTTTGGATAAAAGCGTCTGCTAAATGCATAAATTTAATTTAAATTTAAACTTATATATATATATATATATATATATATATATATATATATGTTTATATATTTACATTTTATTGGAATACAAGAAAAAAAAATCTAAATTCTGAACAAAAATTACTGTTTGCAGTATAACAACTCTAAAATCAACATCTTCCAGATAAAACGTGCAGCCGTTAAAGGGATTTTTTTGGTGATGTGTACATTTATGGTTCCATCTGTACTTTTAAATAAAGGTAAATCAAGCAGTAGGAGGGAATCATAGTATTATGAAATGTCTTGAGTCAGGATTGAACTAAGGTAACCGAAAGATTTCATGCTTTTAGCGAGTAGCAACTTTTACTGTAGAGCAAATCTATATCATGGTATTTTACCTCCTGACACGACCTAAAGTCAAATAGGCTTTTTGTTATATAATGTGAAATGCTAAATATCTTCACGTATAGTGAATACGACAAGCTAGAGGGAATCACTAAGTCAGCTTCAGGGTATGGATGGCAGGCTTTAATGTGAGCTTTTGTTTTCCTGGTGAATTTTTTTTTTTATCTCTGCTAATCAGAGAACTTATGACACATGCAAATCACGCCAAAACAGCTCTGTAGTGCATCGGTATTGGCATCTCTATCGTTTTTAAATGAATTATGTCATTTGCAGTGCTTCACTAGATTGTAGTTCTTTAAGCGTTAAGTAAACAGTCTTGTAACTTTGATCTGAAGCAGAAAAGTATTTGAAAATCAGTCAACAGTCTATCAGTTATATGTCATTGCATATGAGGTAGTGTGGCAGAATGAAGTAGTAAGCAGTTTTCTGTGAACCTGCAAGACTTCTGCTTCATTAGCCACTTTAAAGAAATAACAAGAAGAATAATGAAGAGCAGTACGCTGTAAAACTGTTTGCACTACAAACCAGTGTGCTCATAATTAAGATAATATATTCACATAATATGGTAAGACACACCAGTCTGCAATATCAAGCAGCAAAACAAGCTGTATTGCTCATACAAAAAAAATAAGGTGGAGAGAGCAGTCTTGAAACGGTGCTAACGTGTCTGTTTTTTTCAAACTGTGTTGTTCAGGCACTCTGGAGAGCTTGTCACTCTTGTTCTTGTTTTTCTGTGTCATCTCCGATTTAAAACTTCCCAGACAGGGTGAATCAGAGAGAAAGAGACATTATAATTTCTCTGTTGGAGTTAAAACAGAAGAGCATAACTAACACTTCATAAATCAATCTAGTGTAACTGCCTTGACAGAGTCAGAAATCATTCATGCCTCATGGAGTGTCACGGAGCAGATCAAATATCTCTGGTCATTTGCTAGTTTCTCTAAGCTCCGTTTTCCCTGATGTACCACACGTGACCCACAGACACATCCATATGACAAATCTCACCCAATCAGAGTTCCTTTGGAGTTACGGACGAGGCCAAAGAGCACCAGCAGACAAATGAGCACATCAAACAGCAGCAGACCCAGGTAGCCCAGCCACCTGAAGACAACAACACATTAACATTACAAACACAGCAAAATCCACAGTCACTGTAACAAACACTGTATAACAATGTATCTCGCAAACATTAACAAAGAATAAGATGCTGAATAGATCAGTTGTCTCTTGTATATTTAGATAATGAAATCGAAATAAAAGAAAAACAGCTAACGGTCCACTTTTTCATATAAGAAATGTATATTTTAAGAAACCAATGATTCATGTAATGTATAGACGTTTTAATCTCAACACTCACTGCGCTCTCCCAGCTTTTGTAGGTGGAAAGACCCGTTTCTTATATTAAATGTTACTCAAGGTCTGCACTCTAAAATTCTCTTTATTTAAGCAGGAGATAAATTCAAATAACAGACATTTCAGAAACAGATGAAGGCAGCAAGCCCAAATGCCTCTTATTTGTATTTATCTCCTCTTGACTCGCTCTAGTAACTTTTGAGTAACGTTTAATATATGTACGTTTAAAATCTAAGTTTAATAATACATCTGTTTAAATGTAAATACTCTGATAAAGTAGCTTTTTTTCTGAAGTTTATCCATTCAAAACTTGCCAGCACAATTATAGGGGTTGTTGTTGTTAGCATAAAGATGTCAACTTTTGTATGAGCAAGCACCATTTAAAAATCAGATTTTTTTTTAATCAAAGCCACAATTATTTGATATTATGGGTTCATCCTGTTTTGGAAAGCCTGAAATTAAACTTATTTGGCTTTTCAAGGCAAACAAACAGACCCCAAAGCAATTCCTTTCAGTGAGAAATGTAAATGGCTGACGAGAGGTGGAAAGAGGCAGCGAGTGAACAGAATACTAATTTCTATTCTCTCTAAGAGCGCAGTGCTCACAACTCATGCTCATGAGTGTTTTTTCTCTCTCTCTGATGACACTTGTTTTTTTAGATGTTAGAAAGGTTTCACACCTTCACACAAACAGAAGTACATGACGTGTGTCTGAAACATTTCTCGGGTTGTCGCAACACAATATTACTAAGTATGTTTACTTGAAGTAACCCTTAGATTTGAATTTAATATTTCAAACAACCATGACAATAATGAATAAAAAAATTATTATTAGGTAAATAAAAATGTCTATGTATATATATGAGGGGAAACCCTGACCAATACCTACAAGAGCCATTTTTATGATTCTCGAAACCAACCATTATTTTCCTTTATTAAAAATAAATTATTATATAAATACCTGAACTTGGGTAGTGAAATCTGCCTTTTCTTTTACATTTTAGAACTGATTTGGAACTGAAGTAGAATGTTTGACAACCTTACATATTTCTTTTAGTGATATTGCCATTTCTGTGAAAAAAGTACGCACCTGTACCAGTCATATAGTTCAATCTGGGTTGCCAGATTCTCCAGGGAGATGCTGGGATTTCTCCAAAAGGGAATGTCAGCCATCTGACGAACCAGCTCGCTCCGCTGATCCTGGAGTTTCTGTATGATGGACAGGTAGTCTGTGTGCTTTGCATACTGGTCCTTCAGCAGCCGGAGGTTCTCGTCCACAGTCTGGCTCTGAGCTGATGTACTTTCTGTCACCTACAAACACACACATTTGCTTTGTAAGCTCTTATCTCATCAGATCACACAGTAAAACATCCAAGTGTGTCAGTGAGATTGTCAAGCTCCGGTGTGTTTTGGAGAGATGAACATAACCCAGTGTGCTTCAGTGCCTCACCAGTCTGTGCACTCCGGACACGGTGCGGTTGGCATGACGGAGGGAGTAGGTAAGCCGATTCACACCGTCACAGGTCTCACCATTGCCATAGAAACCAACAGCAATGCCGGCACTGTAAGGAGACACAGGAAGAGAAATGAGGAGGAGTAGACCGGGAATGGAGGCTTTGAGGAAACCCTGAGGAATACTTCAGTAATGTCCCAAAATCCCTGCACACAGCCAGAATAAAACACAGACATGCTTCTAACTCAGACTCCACTGTCCTGATAACACAACTGAACACACATGAACGTCTTATTCAATTATAGTGAAGGCTCACAGATCTTTCATGGCACGGATTTACATCAGTCATTCCAAAACAGGGGTACTTAGTAATGTTTCAGGGGTACATGTAAAGATTTGAAAGAAGTATTCATCCTGTGATTTTTTTCTGTAATAAAAATACACAAACCTTTGACATTAATTTAATGAACAAAGCACACAAAAAATGTATGACAATTATTTCTTAGACAATTAATCGTCAGCCAAATGTAATAATCGTGACAGCCCTAACTAAGCATTACAGCATTACATATAGCTCATAAGTAGAAGGTTGCTGGTTCAAGCCTAATAAAGACAAATAGCCCTTTGCTCCATGGGGACTGTCAATGTAATAAGAGCCCTAAATGTTAACATAATCTAAAAGACTACTCACTTACGTCTTTGTACAGTTGACAACTGACAAAATTCTCTTCTGTGGTCACAAAGAGGCTTAAGTCCATTTAGTCAAAGTGTCTGTGCAAATGTGAGAACCACAAAGAGAAACATATTGGTCAAATGATCGATAGCACTCTGACACAATGATCGATTCAAACTCAACACAACATTGACTCAGACTGTTTGGCTACTACAGATGAAAACGAATCGATTGCTCTAACAGCTTTGACCAACCACAGAATCAGGTCAAAAACACAAGGCTGCCCCACAAACCCAGCAGCGGACCACCAGCACCATCTGTACCAGAGATGTAAATGACCACCAACACATCTGACTTGAACTTGCCTCAACACCAGGTGGCAGAACAGCACAAACCACCAATGGGGCTTCAATCCCACTCATTCCCATTCCCCTCCCTCTCTCTCTCTCGCTCTCTCTCGCTCTCTCTCTCAAGTATGTCAACCAACTCCATTGTAAAGCTAAATCAGCGGCCACCCCGCTTAAGGGGGTTCTGCAGCTAAACAAAGATCTATTCACCGCAGGACAGGCCCCGCAGCTCTCAGCCAGAATACATTTAAGACGCATTCCATGCGCTTGCCAGTTTTATCATTTGCATCGCGAACAGGCCAAAGTCTAAGAATTAAGATTTCACAATAATGCGTGGAAGAGAAAGACCCATTGTCTCTGAAGCACTACACAGGAAGTCACTTGAGTCGAATCGAGTGACAGTCTCTCAAACCAACTCTATATTTGGTAGACAAGCAGTCAGTTGTGTTAAACCGACTAGGTGTGTTGGTTTCATTCTCCAGGCGCTCTGCTGTTCAGACGGGGCTGTGTTGCGGCACGAATCCGCAGATCAGGAAGCAGATGTCACCTCGCCGTTCCCCCCCGAGGCCACAGTCATGTGACCCATTAGAAAGGTCTCAGTGGAGTTCCCAGCATTCGTGCTACACTGTAAATCTGGTGGATAATCTGCATAAGCAAAGTTAACTAAATACACAAAAACACACAGTATAATCTCTCACAGCACAGCGTGAATGGCTAGAGAGTGATATGAGGGCCGTTTCTTTTCTCACATTGTTTGCAAATAAAACAAATTATAATGCTACTTGTGTTTACACTATTACAGAACTATGCAATTGCGTCACTAAGAAATCATTTGCATGCAAGAAGCAAAGGTTCATATTTCCCAAGGAAGTAGAAGTAAATTAATATTTCAGGACTATTATGTTCAAGGTGGCATTCTAAAAGGCAGCAGTGAGGTTTATAGGGTCAGATACATAAAACCATACAAGAAATATCTCAGATAATAGAGAAGGGAAGTTTTGTGGGCTCTGAGGCAAGAAATGACCCGAGGACATATCAATCAATGTTCCCGCAGCTGTGGCCTTTGGTGGTCCGATATCCCTGCTGTCCTGTATTAAAGAAAGCTCGGTTTTTCTGACAGTCTCTTTTTTGGGCCACCGCTCTCTAGGGTCTACAGACATACTGCAAACAAATAAATAACAAAAATAAGCCACATGACTCCTCAAAATCTATCCCAAGGCTCCCTAATGCTAAAAAGCAGACTTTAGTTGCATAACATACATTAAGTAATGACCTGTGATTGTTGATCAATGTGAATGGGGTTAAATGCTCCTTAGAGAATAACACTTCATTGACTGGACAGATCACACTGAGCAATCTCATTAACTTATGCTCGTCCTGGTGTGCCCTTCCCCCTAAAGCACAGCGTCCTGAATCAGTGGGGATTTGGTTAAGTGGAGTGTCAAAAGGTTAAGACAAGACTAGTCTCGCATAGCCAGACCTTCAGACTGACGGCTGAAGGTCTGGAATCTATGGCAGCGTTCATTACCCCAGTCTCGCCCATGAGGCCGTTTGACCGACATGTCAAACAACCAATCACAGTTCGTTTCGTTCATCGTCACCTTTCGGGTGTGGAAATGTCACCACAATAACAGACTGGTGTATGAAACTCTAGAACGCATTTTAAAGATTATATGCCGTGAACTTTAAATATTTCACATACTTTTGAATATCCAGCGTTTAGTTGATACTGATGAGCGCTGGTCGTCACAGTCGTAAACTCGACGGCTTTCTTCTTCTGTGAGGAGGTTTGGCGCCACAGCATTTTTGTTTACAGGGCGGAACATTAAAAAGCGTGACACACGTCTCGTGGAAATCCTGTTGAATTCAACCAATCCAATTACGAATTTGACAATCCTGAAGTGTTTCCACTTTTGTGTGCCATATGCATCAGATGTTTAGCCAACAGTCAGTGGGCGTGATGTCTGAGGCTGAGACTAAGACGAGACTGGTTCGGTCACTGTGCCCAAAGAGTGACCAGCCAGCTAGTTACCAATTAAAAAAAAAAATTATTAATTATATTTATTATTACATACATAAAATAGAGAGAGTTATACATTACATAGATCAAGCGGCATGTCTATTCATTTGCAAGACTTTACGCACAGAATTTTGGACCCTCTATTGCTATAGTTGTCCATTTTCGGATTCAATCCTACATTTAAATATGGTTCTTGATCTTAAGATTTTACAGTGTGTAGATAGCAGCAAATCCTTTAATGGTTGTCTGTGATTTGTTACAATACTTTAGCACAACTTTGACACTTTTGGAGTTATTTCACATGCACGGAAGTGTTTAAAAATCAGCACCTATGAGCTATCATTCTAGTGAGACAAAAAACTTCTTTTTTTTCTTACATTTTACAGACTATTGATATTAATCACATTCACATTCCCAATGTTATATTGTCAGCAAAGATATTGTGATAATATTAAACGTGCCACCTAGCTCTACTGTCCATTAGCAGATACAGAATATGTAAGAAAGATATATTATATTATAACTGAAATATACCTAATGAACAGAAAAGAATCAGAACTGGACTCAAGAGCATGTGAATAAGAATCGAATCAGGGAATCTGCTATAATTAAATAATTTGTATATTATACAATGATGTACAATTGGACAGATCCGTCATTTTATAGTGTAAAAATGCTGGAAGCTTATATATGCCTGTCTCAAGCTCCTCAAAAGCCCAAATAAAATACACACTAGCTTATTGATGCTATCAGAGCCTTTGAAGTGGCCTCAATGTCAAGCCATGAGCTGATAAGCATAAATTCTAGAAAGGTTTCAAAGTCTTGCACTGAATTTCCATAATCTTTAGTTATGCAGCACTACAGCTAAAATGTGTCTGAAGCTGCAGACATTGGAATTCCAAGCGTGAAACTTAGGTGCTTGTGCATCTGGAATGAGTCCTCCAGGCTGTTTCACACCAACTACATTCAAAGTGGTTGACTTGACTAGCAAGCTTCCAACTATATCAATTCTGATTGAACAGCGTGCATTTAAAG